>NC_141058.1:44801614-44874114 GCF_041138505.1 Cibotium barometz | reverse complement strand
TCCATCTAATGTAACCCTTTGCAGCTTCTGGCATTGGTCCTGCCTCTTTTCCTCCTGCTAGTTTCTTCTTTATCCAAGTATTACAAACAACAACCAATATTTTTTTCATATAGTTCTAGTCTGATGTTGTAATACTCCTCACACTCCTTCCAAGATCTTTGAGCTCCATCAATTGAATTTGCATACGGCTATTGGTTTTAGTCCGTGCATACTTATGTATGGGTATCAATCCAAGGCACCTATTGATGTCGGTCTTAAAGGACATCGAGCTTGATGCATCAAGGGATTTCTTGCGAGATATGGGTATCAACCCAAGGCACCTATTGATGTCAGTCTTAAAGGACATCGAGCTTGATGCATCGAGGGATTTCTTGCGAGATATGGGTATCAACCCAGGGCACCTATTGATGTCGGTATTAAAGGACATCGAGCTTGATGCATCGAGGGATTTCTTGCGAGATATGCAGGGAATGCTGACCGAAGCTCGGGATTCTATCAGGAGTGCTCAAGATAGGGTACGGTTTTATGCTGATAGGGGACGCTCATCTTGGTCTTTTGAACTAGGAGCGTTGGTTTATTTTAAGTTCCTAAAGATTCTCAGACTTTTGTCAATAGAAAAATGCTCGAATTTATCTCCTAGATATTGTGGTCCGTTTTTGAGTTATACATCGGATTGGCACGGTTGCGTATGAACTTAAAACTACCTCCACATGTTAGAGTTCATCCAGTCTTTCATAACAATAGATTGAACGGGAAACTGGGAGGTAAGGATAACAGAGTTACTCCTCGAGAACTCGTTGAAGCCGAAGAATTATCCTATGTTCCACATGAACCTGATAAGGTACTTGAATTCAGGGAAAGGAAACTTTGTAGTTGACTAATCCTTGAGGTTAAAATTAGGTGGAAAGATAGGGAAATAGAGGATTCAACTTGGGAGTCGATTGAGATTGTTCAGCGTAGTTCTCCTTCTTTTTATTGCAAGAGTGCAATGTTTTGAGAGAGGGGAAGTATGTTATATGTACATTATGTGTGCTATGTTATATGCACATTATGTGTGCATATACTAGGAGGCTAACCCACATTAGGCTTGTGAGCATGGGAGCATGGGAACAAGCTCTAGTGGAGCATGGGTTAGGACTAACCTTAAGGGTTAAGGTTAGGGTCAGCAGGCAACACATGGGAAATGGAGAGTCAAGAGTCACTTGAGGGCCCTCCTATATAATAGGGGCATGGGGCACACTCAAGAGAGGCTTGGGGGCTTGGAGGCTTATGCTATGGTCTCTTGTGTAGAGATCCATATCTACTCACCTACCATTTCACACTATAGCTACATGCTATTGGATTGTCTCTTGATGGTATGGGTTTTAACACATACATACATGGAGAGACACGCGTGCGCACACACACACACACACATGTATATATACTCACACAAATAGAAATATACACACACAAATAAACTCTAAATATTTGTGTGAGTATATCTTATCTATGTGTGTGTGTGTGTGTGTGTGTGTGTGTCTCGAGAACGAATACACACACACATATATATACATATATATTTTTGTTTAATACATACATACATACATACATATATATATATGTGTGTGTGTCCACACCAACATATACATACATACATACATACATATATATGTGTGTGTGTGTCCACACCAACATATACACACACACACGTACATATACATATACATATACATATATACATTGATATATGTATATAATATAAATTATATATACACACATACATATATATGTATGTATGTACATATGTATATGTACATAATATATATTATATATTATATATTATATAAATAAATAATATAATATAATATATATGTACATGTACATATATATATATGTGTGTGTGTATGTATATATATATACATATGTATATGTATGTATGTATGTATGTCTATACATGTGTGTGTATGTGTGTATATATATAGATATATGTATGTATACATACATACATAGATATATATAGACATACATGCACATTTATGTATATATACATAAATATACATATATATACATATGTGTGTATGCATACACACACACATATGCATGTATGCATGTATGTACCTAGGTACATACATACACACACGTACACACACACACACATATATGTATGTATGTATGTACATATATATATGTGTACGTACATACATACTCACATAGATGTATGTAAGTATATACATATACATATATGTATGTATGTACATACATACATACATACATACATATATCACACGTGTGTGTGTATGTGCACGTGCGTGTGTATGTGTACATGCACGTGTGTGTGTATATATATATACTATGTGTGTGTGTGTGTACATATGTATGGTATATATGTATTATATAACACACACACACACACACGTGTGTATATGTATTATACATGTATGTAAATACATATATATAATGTATGTATGTATGTACATACACATATACACACACGTACACGCTCGTAAATGTACACACACACACACACATATACTTACATAAATAGAAATATACACACGCACACAAACACACATGCACACACACACACACACACACACACACACGTATATATATATATATAATCTCCCTTTCATGGAACTTATAAACGCATGCATTTTTGGGCACAAGTCTTCATTTAAAAAACACCCTTTTCAACCTTAGCATGAATCACATTAATCTATTTATTAAATTCTCTATTGAAATAAGAGCGAGTTCTAGTCTTATAAAAAAAATCTATCATTTAGTGTAATTTTCATGATTCAAATTGATGAAAAACGGCTATAATTTTGCCTATCCTTGAATTTAAAGATTTATATTTTAAAATTTTAGTTATAAAACTAGTAAACCTATGTAGTTTTTTCAATAAAAATAGGTTGAGCTTTAAGGTCATCCTTTTTATATATATATATAAAAGTTTATTTTAGACATTGTAAAGTACAACCATTTATAGTTCGCAAGATAACATTAAACACACATGCTGGCACAACTCATGTGTCTAGCACTCTATATTAATCTCTTTCTCAAAATGAGGGCCAAGTATAACGATTTATAATTGAAGAGAGCATTAATAGGCACACACACGATCCATGTGTCTATCACAACTCACGTGACTAACACATGAAGCATTAATCACTCACATACTCCATTTGTCTAGCACAACTCATGTGACTAGCACTTTGTATTTGACCCATTTACATCATTCATGAGCTCAACACTTCATAGATAACCTCATGCATGACCTCTACAATCTCTACAATTTTTTCATTTTACCAAAATACATTGGCCAAATCCAATTAAGCTTAGGCCTTTTAGACCTTTACGAACATGCATGCGAACACACAGATTTTGCTCCCCCTTTAATGTTTGATGTCCATCACTACATTTTTTTGACAATATGCCCATTAAGAAAAATGGATTTCTTCTCTACAAATTTGACTAAATTTCCTAGAGCATGTGGTCTTGAGAACCCCCATAACCAAGAGGAGTTTAATAAGTTCATTGTATACGTTTTAGTTTCTCTTATTTTCACACTAATCACACAAAGAACATAATTTTATTTTAGTAGACAAAAACTTCCTCTTCCACCTGTTGTGTATACTGATTATATAGAAGAGTGAGAATAAGCAATTGATATTAAAACACCACATGATTGAAGTTAGAGGTTCTTTAAGCTACATATAATCATAATTTTATGCATGACATGTGCTGAGAGGGATATAGCTTCCCATATAGACGGTATACTGATTGCTTTATTACATGGGAGCACAACGAGCTTTGCTCCCCTTTATCATGAAGAGAAATTCTTATTTTCCACTGTATACACGTGTGATGATGGTGAGATGGGTGCTATGTCGCTACAGCTAGGGTTTTTTCTTCAGTGTATGGGTAAGTTAGATTATAAATTAGTGTACTTGATCATGTGAGTAAATGTTTCACACTTATGAGTGCACTTGCACTTTGCACATGCACATGCACACCCAAACATACACACATGCAAGAGTTTTAATGCTTTTTTTGAGGAATCGTATCAAAATTGATGCATGCCTTTGTTTGTGGTCTTAAAACCACCAAGTGGTGGTTTTTAGACCATTGAAGGCCACCAAGTGGTGGCCTTCAATGGGATAGTTTTCCACTTTCTTTTTGAACCCTTAATCTTCGTGGATTGAAATAAAATCCACAAAGGGAATGCGTGGCTTTAGATAAAATTCAACAAAGGCTAGACACATTGTGTAAAGAGGATCTTTCTCTAATGAGAAAATTGCTTATAAATCAATGTAATGGATCTTATGGCTATGTTTTGCATTTGTATCCTTACATGTGGGTGCACATGCACACACATGAAAGTTCATACACATGCAAGAGTACATATTCTTAGTCATTTACAAGGGTTTCACTCGGATGTAGGCTACTTAGGGATCTGAAGTGCACTCATGACCAGAAAGTTGTGCAATTTTAGGGTTTTTACAAACTATGGACACATATTCATCACCCATCATTTTGCATCGAGGATCACTAGAGTCCGAATTTTAGGCAACGTCTGGAAACAGCCTTGTCCGTCCATGCACCTTTTTGGGCTATGAAGTTATTTATAAATCCCCCTTTCTTTTGGTTCATTAGTTAGTGAAGGCTACATCACATAGGAGGTTAGTGAAGGCTACATCATTAGTTAGTGAAGGCTACATCACATAGGAGGTTGCCCTAACGGGAAGTTTGTGGTATGTACACGGTGCACACACACGTCCGCGAAGGTATAAATCAGAAGAGTTGAAAAAACGCGTCATACCTTTACACTCAGACTTGGGGGGTTTGTCAAGAACAGCATGCTGGCAGCAGGCAAATGAGCTTGAATGTGGCTTCAAGCGGGAAGAAGCTTCTATGCGACGGCTATGGAAACAGGTAAGATACTGTATTTTGTGTGTGTGTGTGTGTGTGTGAGAGAGAGAGAGAGAGAGAGAGAGAGAGAGAGAGTATTTCGTAAATTAGGCATTTTGTTTTCCATAATCGCAGACATCAAAGACACAGTATACCCCCCCGCCAGAGAGAGAGAGAGAGAGAGAGAGAGAGAGAGAGAGAGAGAATTTCGTAAATTAGGTATTTTGTTTTTCCATAATCGCAGAGACATCAAACACACAGTATATCCCTCCGCCCGAGAGAGAGAGAGAGAGAGAGAGAGAGAGAGAGAGAGAGAGAGAGAGAAAAGAGAGAGGCAGTTCGCGTTTCTTCTTCCTTCCCCCCACTTCCACATAGTATTCCACATAGAAAGTTTATTTTTTTCCTGATGTAGCAAGAATTGTCTTTTCTTTTGTTTTTTGGGGTAATTTGGGTACTTCCAGACAGTAACCCACAGTTTTTTTCTGAATTGTAAACAAAAAACTGTTCCTTTTTCCCTCCGGAAGCAATTTGAATGCTTCCAGACAATTAATGACATGAAAAATGTTCTTTTTTTGCAAATTGGTTATATATCAAACAACTACCCACTCAGAAGATTTTAAAACAGGCATTAACACACATACAAGATTTGGATTGGTGGCTGCAGGTAATAGAAAAGGTTGATCTGCACAGTTCTGGCTTGTACAAGAATGACTTCATTTTCCAATGCCCGTACCCTTGTGGAGCGCCTCTACAAGTGCATCAGAGGCAGCTCTAAAGCAGATTACAGAGAGTTCACCACTGCATGCATCCAACTGGCCAGGTCTGTGCTCTCTCTTGTGAATTAACAAGTACAAAGAAGGTCTAGTTCTAATCAAACAAAAGAAAGTTTTAGTCTGTTGGATGACTATATAGGTTTTAAAAAACTTCGGCAAACGAGGTAACTAGTCTATATGAGGTAAACATGAAGAAGCAGAAGGCATTGTTATAACAGATATGCAGGTCCAATGTACGCTCTCAAAATTAGGCATACCTGCAAAGTTGGAAGGAGATGCACCACCTTGAGGCAAATGCACTGTCCATAGAGAGAAGAAATGGAGCTGAGCAAGCGTAGTTCTGCTGCTGGAGGAGTAGGAGGAGGTGGAGGTGGAGGGAGGAGGATGAGGTGGGAGTGACCAAGGAAAAGGAGGTGGGACTGTGGTGTGACCAGAGGCATTTTGGCAGCCTACATAGATCATAGGAGACCTGTTGCTTTGCTTTTTTCACTTTTATTGGCCAGCAGTTCTGCAGTCTAGCAGCACTGCCTTTAGTAGCCAAACAGCCTCTGTTGTGCTCCTTCACTCAAGTTTTCAGCAGCTCAGCAGTTGCTGTAAGCTTTCAGTTCCCTGTAAACTGAGTACACAAGTTACCATCATAGCTCCCTCACATTGGTACAAATCAACCAAAAAGTTGTCAAAGTTGACAATGCGGAAGCAGTATTGCGTTAGTGAGAAAACGCTAAGGGAGAGAGGATGAGAGAAAACGTAGGCAGAGAAAAGGGAGAGAGAGGGTACACAAACGCTAGAGAGAGAGAGAGAGAGAGAGAGAGAGAGAGAGAGAGAGAGAGAGAGAGAGAGTATTCGAACCAACACAACAGCAATGAAATAGATGAATTTTTACAATGGAGCTAGGGTGCTTATATATCCACAAATGGACTTGGCCGACCTCACTTGAGATGCATGCAAAAAATTTTAACACCCTCTCTGCAGCTCATAGTGTTCATAAGTAGGAATACCAAGTCGATGAAGAAGCTACCATGGACACCCCAGCAGTGGCCAACCACTAGGTACACCTCGGATTTGCAACCACCAGCTTGTCACCACCAAAAATGCCATCCTGAGCACCAACTGCCTCGAAGAACATTGAACTGTAGACCACACTACGTCCAAGAATCGCCATTCATGAACTGTGAACACATCACGTCCAAAAAACTCCACAAGATAATGAACTTTGGTACACACCCTGTCCATAATCCCGAAAACAACAATGAATGACTGCAGCACATCCATAGTGTTTTATACGCCATGTTGGTTCCTTGCCAGATGCCTAGTGCTTTGAATTCCGACACACGGATCCAAACACCCAGAAATTGAACTCCGACACACGGGTTCAAGTCGTCAAAACGAGAGCACAGACTTCCCCTCTTTGCCACTCACATGTTAGAAGTCATCTCCTGTCTATATTTATACACCGGGGCCTCTGTTGTGGGTGTACTTGCCCTTTATAAGGTGTTTTATCATTTTTCCACACTCCCCGTATTTTTTCCTATTTTTTTCCATTTTTTCTAGTGGTGGGGAGGGTTGCCAGAGGATGCCAGGAGCACTCTAGTGTTGGCCGACTGCATACACATGAGTCGTGGGCCACTGGACTGTTGGCCGGCTGCAGTTTCTCAGTCGTGGGCACTTCTCTGCTAGCCGACTGCATTTATGCAGTCGTGGGCACTTTTTATGCTGGCCGACTGCTCTCCTAGGGGTGTATATATGGGCCCCTTGCCCCCACCACTCATTCATTCAGTTTTCTCTGGGTCTTGTGTATAGAGAAGAGTTTACACACCTATCTCTCTGTGTTTCTTGTGCTGTTTATTTTCTGCAGTCTACTTGCTCTTGTCTACCCAAGTTTGGTTATCATTTCCGCTGCATATTCTGACATGGTATCAGAGCCCTAGGCTCGAGATAGATCTTGGGAGTTTTTCTGAGCAAGAGGGGGAGTGTTAGGCTGCTGATTGGTGGACTGTTTTGGGCTGTACGGGAAGAGAAGGTGCAAGAGGAAGGCGGGCTAAGGGGCTGGACAGCCACTTGCAGGTTTACAGATTTTTTTTCCCACCCATCCACCCTTTCAGGTTACTCTCCGCGATGGCAGATTTACTAGAGATGGCTGAGAAGCACGTGAAGATTCCGACTCTCCCCACGTTCCCAGTGGATCGTTAGCTGGACGGGTCCAATTACGGCATCTGGAAGGTCATGATGGAGTCGGTGTTGGAGTCATATGACCTTGCTGATTTTATCATCATTGGGGTTCCACGGCCGGAAGCTAAGGAAGGGGAGTTACTATCGACGAGGAAGGACCGAGAGGCATAGGCACACATGTGGGATCGTGTCAACACCAGGGTCCGGTCGTTTATTTTCCTCAATTGCACACCACAAGTGATCAATCATGTGAAGCACATGACGCTGGCGAGAGGCATATGGGAGCACTTGGCTTCTTTGTATAACAGGGTATCCCCCATGAAAAGGATCTCCTTGGAAGTGCAGATGTGGGTTATGAATCCTGCAAAGTCTTCGACGATGCGGGAACACATCAACAAGCTGCAGGCCCTTCAGCAGGAAGTCCTACAAGCTAGGAAAGAGATATCATCTGAAGATATGGCCATCACTTTGCTTTCCCACTTGCATGGTCAGTATTCTGCTTTCTATTCCTCGTTGATCACGAGTGGCCGGCTCAGCACCATTACTTGGGAGGAGCTTGTGCCAATGGTCTTGGACCAGGAGGAACGTTTCATGAACCCTCCTCATGGCGGAGGTTCGGATGCCTTAACTGGCCAACGGTCGAAAGGCCGGAATAACAAAGGCAAAGGGAAGGCTTCACCGGAGAAGTCTTCTGAGAAGAAGCCTGATTCAGAACGAGAGAAGTTGAAGGCCGAAAGATCTTGTAATGATTGTGGCGAGAAAGGCCACTACTGGAGGAAGTGCCCTAAGCGGACAGGGAAGAGTGCTGATTCCTCAGCCTCAGCTGCAAAGACTCCGGCATTTGTGCACTTAGAGATGGTGGACTCCGATGCTTAATCATCTTCGAGTGAGGAGGCAGTTGGCTTCACCGCGAAGGATACTCGGGAATGGATTCTCGACAGTGGTGCTTCAAGGCACATGACTCCATCTCGTGACTTCTTTCTGGATCTGAAACGGCAGTCAAGTCGTATCATTATTGGCAATAACTCCACTATTCCGATACATAGTGAGGGCCGGATGGAGATTATTCCCGATGGCAAGGGGGGCAAGCATGCTTCCCGTGTTCTTTATGTCCCTGCTCTGGGTTTTCATCTTCTGTCAGTGCATGAGGTATGCAAGATTGGCTTTCGGGTGGAATTTGAGGAGCATTCAGTTGCTCTAAGGGACCGTGAGACTGGCAAAGTTGTTTGGGCAGGCGGTGTGGAGAATGGCATCTACAAGCTCTCTGCACTCTCCTCATTGACAGGCTCTCAGGTCGGAGATTTGTGGCACTTTCATTTTGGCCACTTAAATGTGGATGCATTGAGGCGTGCCTTCCGGGACCAGATGGTGGTTGGCTTGCCAGATGTTGGTAGTAGTCAAGGACGTTGCAGTTCTTGCATACGTGGTAAGCAGCACAGGGAATCCTTTCCGAAGCAGGTTTCCAGGCGGGCTTCGAAACCATTGGAGTTGATTCACACTGACTTGTGTGAACCACAGCAGATACCATCCTTGGGAGGATCTCTCTATTTCATGCTGCTTGTTGATGATTGTACTAGATTCACGTGGGTCTACTTTCTTTCCCAGAAGGACCAAGCGTTTGCCCGGTTCAAGGATTGGCACGTGATGGTGGAGAAAGAGTCTGGATTTCAGGTCAAGACTCTCAGGGCTGACAAAGGAGGTGAATTCTCCTCGACTGTATTTTTCAGATTTTGTGCAGATCATGGCATCAAAAGGGAATTGGCCAATACCGGATCGCCTCCGGAGAATTTAGTTGTTGAACGCAAGAACAGGACTGTGGTGGAGATGGCGAGGACCATGTTGGAGCATCGTGATCTTCCTCGTCCACTTTGGGGCGAGGCTGTGGCAACGGCTGTCCATACCATCAACTGCTCTCCGACGACTTCAGTACCCCATATGACTCCATTTGAGGCATATTTTGGCAAGAAACCCGATGTCTCGCACTTCCGTGTCTTTGGGAGTGTCTTTTGGAGTGATGCGTATGTACATATTCCGAAGAAGCAGAGGGGGAAGCTTGACTCCAAGACCGCGTCTCTCAGCAGCGGTATGTTCATGAGTTGCTTGAGGCCTTTGGGATGGAGAACTGCAAGCCTATTACTTCGCCGATGGACCCGAACACAAAGTTAACCGTTACAGATCCTTGTGAGCCAGTTGATGCCTTGCAGTACCGGAAGTTGGTTGGTTCATTGATCTGGTTGCTGAACACCAGATTGGACTTGAGCTTCTCCGTGGGGCTGTTGAGCTCTTTTATGCAGACGCCATTGAAGTCTCTGCGGATCTTGCGGTGTCTGCAGAGTACGAAGGATCTGGGACTCTTTTACATGGGAGGGAATGGAGTCAAGCTCCAAGGTTGGAGTGACTTAGATTGGGGAGGAGATCCAGACACGAGGAGATCTACTTCAGGATACAGTTTTACCCGATGTCTCGCACTTCCGTGTCTTTGGGAGTGTCTTTGGGAGTGATGCGTATGTACATGTTCCGAAGAAGCAGAGGGGGAAGCTTGACTCCAAGACCGCGTCTCTCAGCAGCGGTATGTTCATGAGTTGCTTGAGGCCTTTGGGATGGAGAACTGCAAGCCTATCACTTCGCCGATGGACCCGAACACAAAGTTAACCGTTACAGATCCTTGTGAGCCAGTTGATGCCTTGCAGTACCGGAAGTTGGTTGGTTCATTGATCTGGTTGCTGAACACCAGATTGGACTTGAGCTTCTCTGTGGGGCTGTTGAGCTCTTTTATGCAGACGCCATTGAAGTCTCTGCGGATCTTGCGGTATCTGCAGAGTACGAAGGATCTGGGACTCTTTTACATGGGAGGGAATGGAGTCAAGCTCCAAGGTTGGAGTGACTTAGATTGGGGAGGAGATCCAGACACGAGGAGATCTACTTCAGGATATAGTTTTACCCTCGGCTCAGGAGCAGTTTCTTGGAGCAGCAAGAGGCAGCCAACTATTGCCCTTTCTTCGACAGAGGCAGAGTATCTAGCTGCTTGTGGTGCTGCTTGTGAGGTTGTATGGCTGCGGAGGCTGCTAGGCGAGATTGGGTTTCCACAGAGGGAGCCCACAGTCATCCAGTGCGATAACCAGAGTTGTATAGCTATTGCTCGAAACCCGGTTTTCCATGCCCGGACCAAGCATATAGAGATATAGTATCACTTTGTACGTGAGAAGATCTTGGCTGGTGACATCTTGCTACTTTATTGTTCGACGGAGGACAATGCGGCGGACCTCTTTACGAAGTCTCTACCTCAGGCTACGCTCAGGCGGCACTCTAGCTCCCTTGGGTTGGTTTCACAGCCAGGAGCTGAGAGGGGGTGTTAGAAGTCATCCCCTGTCTATATTTATACACCAGGGCCTCTGTTGTGGGTGTGCCCGCCATGTATAAGGTGTTTTATCATTTTTCCACACTCCCCGTATTTTTTCCTATTTTTTCCCATTTTTTCTAGTGGTGGGGAGGGTTGCCAGAGGATGCCAGGAGCACTCCAGTGCTGGCCGACTGCATACACATGAGTCGTGGGCCACTGGACTGCTGGCCGACTGCAGTTTCTTAGTCGTGGGCACTTCTCTGTTGGCCGACTGCATTTATGCAGTCGTGGACACATTTTCAGCAGTCGTGGGCACTTTTTATGCTGGCCGACTGCTCTCCCAGGGGTGTATATATAGGCCCCTTGCCCCCACCACTCATTCATTCAGTTTTCTCGGGATCTTGTGTATAGAGAAGAGTTCACACACCTATCTCTCTGTGTTTCTTGTGCTATTTATTTTCTGCAGTCTACTTGCTCTTGTCTACCCAAGTTTGGTTATCATTTCCGCTGCATATTCTGACATCACATGCCTCTCTCTGGCTGAAGCACGTGGTAGCATCCATCCACCAAGCTAGAATGCTGGAGCATGTGCCAGTGTAGTCCTCGCCACACCGACAGAAGCCGTATCATCCCTGGTAGTATCACTGTCACTGTCATCCTCGTCAGCTTTGCCTTTGCCTTTGTCATTCGTCGAGCCTTGAGCTTTAGCTTTGGATTTGCAATCCCGAGCCAAATGCCCTCGCTTTTCGCACTTATAACAACGGCTGCTAGACTTCTTATTGGATTCCGATGCAGCATGTGCCGATTCTACATCCTTCGGAACTCGAATCTTGCCTTGGGAAATGAGCACTGCTTCCTCCTCAATGAGAAAAGAGCTGAGATCATCAAATTCCAGCTTTTCCTTCGTGACTTGTAAGCGTAATGCCCTCGAGACCATCTCGTACTCCTCAGGCAACTTCGTAAGAACCAAGGCAGCTAACTAGGTACTAGTTAACGCACTATTCATAGCCGATAACTGATCATGGATAACCTTTGCCTTCATTAGAAATGACTGCATCGAGGTCCGGGCTTCAAACTTGATGGAAAACAACTGGCTGAGAAGGGTTACTGCCCGCATTGTTGAGTCTCGATCAAACATTCCTGCAAGCTTTGACCACATTTCCTTGGCAGTCTTCAAAGTCTGTATGGCAGGGGAAATTCCCTTGGTGAGAGATTCTGCAATCGCCGACATCGCCTTCGCATTGTGAGCATCCCAATCCACAAGAGATTTGAGAAACTCCTCCTCCTGAAGACGTGTGAACCGATTGCTATCCCTTCGGGGACGTTCCTCCGAGCCATCAACAATGTCCCATAAGCCTTTTCTGCCAAACCATAGCCTCATGATCAAGTTCCAATGCGCATAATTGTCGCCATTCAGTTTGTCGTCCTTGCTCGAACACGGGAGACCCAGCTCCTTCGTCAATCCGATCCACCTCTCCAAAAAAAACGCAGCCCAAATCTCGTCCAACTTCACGCTGAAAATCAGCAGCACTCCTCCGGCTGAAAAACGCAGATTTGAAGGGGTTCTCTGCGATGAAAACGCTGCTAGATCCGATCAGCCCCCCTCTTATAGCAAAAACGCTGGTCCAAGGGTGCTTCTCGCGATGAAAACGCAACAAATCAATCACTCTCCTGCCGGCTAAGAAACGTAGCTGAGATCTGCCTTCTCCTCGCGCTCCGGTCCCCTAGGCGTTGACGTGCCTTGGCTCTGATACCATGTCAAAGTTGACAATGCGGAAGTAGTATTGCGTTAGTGAGAAAACGCTAAGGGAGAGAGGTAGAGAGAGAGAGAGAGAGTATTCGAACCAACACAACAGCAATGAATTAGATGAATTTTTACAATGGAGCTAGGGTGCTTATATATCCGCAAATGGATTTGGCCGACCTCACTTGAGATGCATGCAAAATTTTTTAACAAAAGTAACTCTTCGGTGCATGGTTGCCAGGTGTTTCATGAAGTACATTCCATAAACGTTTCATACCTTTTCATTTATTTTTCAAAATGTTTCGTATGGGGGGTTGAGGTTCTAGTAGAACCCCAATTTGAACTTGTTACATTCAGGAAACCATGTAGAATGCATTATTTTGCACATGTTACAACCTCAAACAATATGAGAGAGCATTCAAGTTTGAATTGCTGCAGTGCCAAAATTAGGTTGAATCAGCCGAAATTGATGCCACCTACCTCACAAAAAGGGTGCACAAGGCCCAAGGAGGCCGTTTGTGGGGAGTTTCCACCCACAAGTCAGCACGACCAAGTGACTCCAGATGGAGGCATTATCAAACCAAGATGCAGGTGATTTTTTTTCTTTTTGTGTAGGGGATGGGCTGTTTTCAGATGACCCCCGAAAAACATTTTTAAAAAGCGGTTGAAAAAACTGGTATGAAATGTTCAAAACGTTTCGTATTTTTTAATAAGTATGAAACTCATTTCTTTGCAACTATGCTCTAGTGTTGGGGACTGATCAGCTTCTTAAGGTTTGGTGTCAAGTTCACGAATCACTTGGGGGAGAATGCTATGAGGGGAAAGGGGGTGGAGCGGGGAGGGGGAACTTCATGGCTCGCTGATCTTGAAGGGAAATGACATTTTTTGTTTGTTTTTTAGTTGGGGGTGGGGAGTACAAGAGCCAGAGTGGGAGCTAGTATCACCATGTGGGCTCATCATGTGCTCCCATCAAGTAAGGGCGTGGCCTCAAATGTGAAGGAAGACTGCCCTATGCGCTAGTAAGGGTGGTCCCTTCAACTCCAGGCACCGTGGGGTGTTTGGATGAGATGGGTCTACATGGCATGGAGATCGCAATCTTCCTTATGGAGGCACTATCAAGGTGTAAGGCTAATGAATTATATTCTTGAATGACCATGGAGCTTTTGGATTTTCAGTAGGGGGTGGGGTGTGTGTGTTATAAGAGCCACTATGGGAGCGGGAAGCACCTTTTGGGCTCATCATGTGCTTCAATCATGGGCCTCAAATGTGAAGGAATGCTGTCTTGTGCTCCAGGACAGGATGGTATTTTCCACCATGATGGGGTGTTTGATCCTAATGGTGAAAGGATAGCATTCTCCTCTATGGCCTCCAAGGAGGCACTATCAAGTTGTAAGACTAATGATCTAGAGTCCGAGGTGATTTGGATGGGATGGGTCCATGTGGCATGGTATAGCAGTCTCATCTATGGCCTACATGGAGGCACTGTCAAGTTGTGAGGCCAAGGATCATCTTCGAGCTAGAGTTTCAAGGGACCATGGAGCATTTGGATGAAGGGGGTGGGTGGGTGCAGAAGTGCCACAGTAGGAGTTGATAGCACCGTCGGGGCTCATCATGTGCTCTCATCAAGAAGGGCTCATGCCTCAAATGTGAAGGAAGATTGCCCTGTGTTCCAACATAGAGTGGTATTTTCTGTCTCTTTAAGTGTTGCCAACCATGATGGAGTGTTTGGATAAGATGGGACTAGGATAGTAGTCTCCTCCCATGTTCTAGGACCTTTGGTACATGGAGATTTGAATATAGTAAAGTAATAAATAAATTAACCATAGACTTTGCACCACACCATAGCATAAACTCAAGAACATAAAAATCAAAGAACACAAGATTGGGTGTAATCTTCCTTCTCGACGTGTGGCTCCTCTCTCACATGTGTATTTAAATCATATTTCATAAATTTAGTCCTTGGAGCCATAAATAGCATAGCTTTTCTAAAATTGGGCTTTTACAAAATTGAACCATAGTCCAATGGGGGAGCAAAACCTGAGATAGTGACTTCGTGAAGAGGTCCACCGTACTGTCCTCCGTCGAACAGAACGCTAGCAAGATGTCATCAGCAACGATCTGTTCATGAACAAAGTGCCTCTGGATGACCATGGGTTCCTCCAGTGGAAGCCCAAACCTGCAATGCAACCTCTGCATCCTCACCACCTCACAAGCAGCATCACAAGCAGCGCGGTACTCTTGCCTCTGTCCTCGACAAGGCAAAAGATGACTACCTCTTACTGCTTCGTAAAACTGCTCTTGGGTCTGAAGTAGATCTCCTCGTATCCGGATCTCCTCCCCAAACTGAGTCACTCCAACCGTGGGGTCGGACTCCATCCAACGATCCCCCTCCTGTGTACAAGAGTCCATGATCCTTCGCATGCCGCAGAAACCACAGGAAACGCAATCCTGCCTCCCAAAGAGTCATCCGCAACCATGAGCTCAACTGCCGCATCAGGAAGCTCCCGTCCAATCTGGTGTCCATCAACTAGATCAATGAACCATTCTACTTCTGAGTCAAAGAGGCATCACACTGCTCACAAGGATCAACACCTGTTACGGTGCAAAAATAAGTCCTGGAAACCTGCTGAAGACCACGCAAGGCCTTCTGAAACCTGTCAACCACCCCCTCTGAATCCGGAACCACAAAGCCTGGAGAAACCACCTCCTTCTGCAAGTAATCAACTGCCACCTGCTTGGCTTTTCGAAAGGTCCCGTGGAAAGAACATCCTCATCTACAGGAGGTTCTTTGTCCCAAATACTACGAGACATCAGAGCATAAGTTACGTGTTCAGTTTCCTCTGACTGACGAACACAAGAACTACCAACATCAGTACCGGAAAGTTCCTGTGAACTGCTGCCATCTACTGGCAAGCTATCCACCATCTGGTACCGGAAAGCCTGTACGTGCAGCGTATCCACACTTAAGTGGCCATTACCAGACTGCCACTCATCACAAACCTAAGGACCTGGGAGAGAGAGTGCTGAAAGCTTGTAAACTCCATTCTCCACTCCGCCTTCCCAAACCACCTGGCCTATTGCTTTGTCCCGGAGAGCAACAAAATGCTCATCAAACTCCACCTGTACGCCAGTCTTGCAAACCTGATGCAAATAAAAAACCAAGTGACGGAACATACAACACCTGGGAGGAATGCTTCTCCCCTCTGCCATCGGGAACTATCTCCATCCTGCCCTCACTGTGAACTGGATGTATCCCCAGTAATAATGTGACCAGAAAGCTTGCAGAGATCCTGTAAACCGGAACGGGAAGGAGTCATGTGCCTGGAAGCACCATTATCTATCCACTCCCGAGTATCCGTTGT
This sequence comes from Cibotium barometz, assembly GCF_041138505.1. Lineage (NCBI taxonomy): Eukaryota > Viridiplantae > Streptophyta > Polypodiopsida > Cyatheales > Cibotiaceae > Cibotium > Cibotium barometz. Next base: position 44,857,833 of record NC_141058.1, on the reverse strand, counting down.
GGAGAGTCCTCCAATCTCCTCCCTGCCTGAAGAAAATGAAACATCGGTGTCCATCACCTCCAGGTGCACCCCTCCTCTACTTCCGGCCGTGGAACCCCAACAACAACGAAATCTGCGAGGTCGTAAGACTCAAGAACATATTCCATCATAACCTTCCATATGCCGTAGTTGCTCCCGTCCAATTGACGGTCCACCGGGAACGTGGGAAGTGTCGGGATCTTCACATGCCTCTCGGCCATCTCAAACAGATCTGCCATTGCGGGGATGTACTCTGAAAGGGTGGGTGGGTGGGAACAAAGAAGAACTAACACCTGCAAGTGGCTGTCCAGCAAATCAGCCTGCCGTCCTCTTGCTTCTCCTCTTCCCGAACAGTCCCAAACAGTCCACCAATCAGCAACACAACAGTCCCCCTCTTGCTCACACAAATCCCAAGAACTATCTAGAGCCTAGGGCTCTCATACCATGTCAGAATACGCAGCAGAGATGTTGACCAGATCTGGGAACACAAGAGAAAATGCAGTGCAGAAAATCACAGCACAAGAGAGAGAGAGAGATAGAGACGTGTAACTCTGCTCTATATACACAAGAAGATCTTGGGTACAACACAAAAGTGGTGGGGAGCATGGGGTATATTTATATGCCCCATAGATGCAGTCGGCCTGCGCTAGAGGCTCTCCACGACTGTAGGAGCAAGTCGGCCAGCCACCAGCATCTCCACGACTGTGTAAAGCAGGTCGACCAGCCATGGGGTGCAATTGGCCAGCACCATGGGCTCCTGCCAACCATGTGGCATCCATCCACACCATGGGAAAATGGGAAAAAATACGGGGAGTGAGGAAAAATGATAAAACACCTCATAAGGGCGGGCACACCCACAACAAAGGCCCTGGTGTATAAAAATAGACAGGAGATGACTTCTAACAAGACCAATGCTTTTAAAGTATCTCATTGAAAATAAACCTTGCCCAATATATGTACAATGAACCAAACTATACAAAATTAATTATTTTGCACACATGTGTATGGCTAGATAATTCCGTCCAATGTCCACCTTCGTTGTCTCGAACTTATGATCTATACTCAAAGATAGCCCACAATGTTAGATCACAATTACTTTGGATTCACTCAGAAAAATAATAACGACAAGTGGTAAACATTATCTAGATTCACTCTCGATTATTCGCTCCTATGTGAAACATAATTAATTGGATTCACTCACAATGTCTTTTCACACGCGTCACACGTGTCATAGAGTTGATCGGATTCACTTACAATTGTCAATTAGACTCGCACATATATGTGTTACTGTTGATCGGATTCACTCACAATCAACTTAGCTTGGGTAGGTCTCACACATGTTACCGTTGATCGGATTCACTCACAATCAACTTAGCTTGGGCATCCAAGATATTCTTTTCACTTGTTGGGTCATCCAACAATTAATAAATTAATTACCGTAACATCCCTTGTGCTTGGGTTGCAACTGTCCTCAGTTGCATATTTAATTTTAGCAAGTGAAAAGAGTCAGGATAGAGTATCCGTCACATATAGAATCCCTCTCAATATTTAATTGTGATAAGTTATCTGTCCACAGATAAATATCACTAAAAGTATCCATCACGGACATTAAAAAGAGTATCCTTTACGGAAACCAACACAAGTATCCTTCACAGACAACTCATTAATTTTTCTTGGTATTGAGATGAAGATAATTGTAATAAATTGAAGTAATTTTATGCATAATAAAATCTATGGGCTCAATTTGTAATGACAATAAGTGGCATATATCCGTCGGTGATCAATCGAAAAACATATGTGATCATTGTTAGTTTACTGAAGTTTTAAAAGTAAATGATCTAATATGTATTTTCTTCCGCGTTTAGAAAGTACATATCAGTTATTGAAACTATTATGACGAATAATTTGAATTTAACTAAGCACTATTCTTTGACTTTTTAGAAAATCAATAAACATATCCTAGAAGAAAATTTTCCTTCTTGCTTGGCAAAAAGGTTATCTATGGACTCTAAATTTCTTTTCATATTAAACAATGTATAAGAATGAGTTTTAGGCTTACCTTGCTAGTCATAGAAGTCTTGATTTGGAGTACTCTCTCTTTGGTTTCTTCTTAACATTAAAATTTTGAATAGTGAAAGCTTTGTGGATGATCTTGCTTTCCTTCTTTTTTTCGTGTGCTTGAAGAGTAGCTTAGACTGTCTTGCATATGCGATCCTCCTCAAGAATCTGAAGAATTAGATCTGGGAGACGACCTTCTTCTTTTCTTGCGTGAAATTCTTCTCTTTGATTATGCTCATTGGCGAGTTGAGCTTAAAGTGCATTTAATGGATCTTGAATAGTTGGTGTTTGAGGATTGTTCGCCATGGTGGAAATTAAGAAATAATAGAAATTATAACAATATGAAAGAGATAAGCGAGAGAATTAACTTAGCTGTTACTCGTAATTTGCAATAGCTCGTATCAAGTCGATACTTCACTAATCGAAAGTTGGTCGACTTTGGTAAGTTGTTAAACACCTTCAAAATTTGTTGACGTAATAAAGAAACGCGTCGAAAGCATTAAAGGAAGCTTCAGTTCGACACTTAAATCCCTCGATTTGAAGTGGAGAGGCTAAATCCGAGAGTGGCTAGAAATTTGACCAATCTATTGTAGAGACTGCTGAAAAAAATCAAAAATTTTTTGGGTAATTTTTGGGGTTTTCGAAAGCTCAAAATAGCAAATTTTGAGTTTAAAAAATAAAATTTGGAGCAATTATAGAGCTGAAAATTTCTATAAATTTTGAGTTTAAAAAATAAAATTTGGAGCAATTATAGAGCTGAAAATTTATAGAAGACATTGTTGAGGCTTTGGAAATTTTTTTGTAAATTTTTGGAGCTTGAAAAATATATATATAAGCTTTTTATATATATTTATATAAGCTTTTAAGCTTTAAAAAAAAGCTTATAAGCTTTAAGCTTTAAAGATTAAACACAAAAGCTCACAGTAGACTCGATAGCGTCGCGTGGAAGAAAAAACATGAAGTAATGCATCTTGGACTTATCGCCGAAGCTTGTGGAAATATATTAAAAAAAATTCTTTGTCTTGTGACTCAAAAAGCAAATCAATGCTTCCAATTTTGCCAACCTAATTTTCCAAGTTACTCAATTAATCCAAGAAATTCTTGTTAATTATGTGTTTGGATATTTTTACTTTAAATTGACTTGAGAGCAAACTCCAGCCCTTCATTGATGATGTGGGTGTTGAAATGTGCAAATGAATGGGTGTGTGCGAGAACAACCCCTTAGCAAGAGACTGTTAAAAGGGAGTCTGTAATTGAATGGGTAGCAGTGAAAAGCTGAGAAGAATTTGCTGATGAGAGAATCAAGGGTAGCATGAGTGAATATAGGGTTGTGGAAAGATTCTAGGAAAAGGTGTCCCTAGATGTAGGGGAGGTGGCACAAATCAAGGAGAAATCAGTGGGATTAGATGCTTGGCATCTTGTGGATGTAAAACCTATAAATTGAGACATTGGTTTAATGAGAAATTGTTGGTTTTTGAGTATCCATGCCTACATTAAGCTATTAGATTAATTGCTCACTAATCTCGTCTTAATCATCATCTAATCACTTGCTAATTATGTTGATTCTTGCATTTGATCCACCATAGCTTATCACATTTCTGCAAATTTAACATGGTATCAAAGCCAAGCTTAGGATTCATCTGATTTTTGAGCCTAATTACCTTGCTAATTACATTACTAATCATAATTAGGAGTTAATACACTTTTTAGTCTATTTTCAACTAACCTTTGCATCCCCAGTTGGTGGAGGAGCTCCCTCTCCCTCTAGTCTCAACATTAGCCCAAAAGCCTTTAGCCATAGCTAGATAGACTTCCCATGCTTCAACCCATCAAGCTAGCATGTCAAACCGCCGTTGGGTACAACAGAAATTCGCGAAAACGCCAATGCTTGTTTTTCTGAGTAAAAATGCAGATTTGCTTTCATGTCTTAAAATTGGGAGCAATGGAGCTTGCCCAACGGGTTTTTGGATGCTCTGAACATGCTGGTGGCCTCAGAATCTTGAAATTCATCAAGGAGAAGCTACATCAAGCCCTGCATCAAATCTGCAAGTGACTTTGGTAAAATAGAGATTAAGCATTCAATGTTTGATCAAATCTTTTGTTTCTTGGCTTGATCCTCTACTAGACTAACTGCTATTGATGTCCTTGAAAGGATTTGAGCTCATTTGAACTCTAAGGCACCAGATCTGGTCTCCCCGTACACTATTTTTTACACACAAAACAAGATATTATTTCACTAATTAGTGATTAATTAGCACTAATCACTGTATTTTGGTGCAATTGATGGTTCAAATTACCATTGGATATGTGATACAGATCTCTATCACTTTAGATTGCAATTTGGACATGGTTTGATATCCCAACCATTCAGTATAAAACAGTTACACTTGGCTTCATGCAATTTTTGGTGTATTCATGCTTGTAAATCTGTTGTAATCATCATTCAACACCAGATTTGAGTTGTAAAAGGGTAGATAGTGTCCTTGAATCTTGAATTGGATCAAGAGATAAGACCCCCCTTCACATCATCATGAGCACTGCAGCACTGTACAAGAAATAGCTAAATTTAACGGGGAGCAGTTCTATACATGGCAAACAAAGACCATGTATTTGCTCATGAGGAAGAATCTGTGGGGGACTAGTTGAGGGAAGAGATGAATGTCCAGAGGAGCATGGCAAGGATGAGTGGAAGAGCAGAAATGTGAAAGCATTAGGGCTCATTGCACTTAGCTTAAATGATGAAATCATTCACCACATTGCAGGGATGCAACAAGCTAAAGATGCATGGAATGAACTTAACAAATTATTTGGCACTCAAGCAAAGAATTTAAAGATAAATCTGCTAATGCAATTCTACAAACTTGACATGAAGGAAAGTAAACCTCTAACCACACACTTGAACAAATACAAAAGCATTAAGCAACAACTAGCAGCCATTGGGAAGAAGGTAGAAGATGATGAGGCACTAGCAGTGCTTCTGAAGAGTGTGGACAAGGGAGAGTATGAGAACATTGTGGCAACCCTAAAGAATGTACCAGATTTGAAGCTGCATGAAATAGAAGGAGCTCTACTAGAGAAAGAGAACAAGGTCAAAGAGAAGAAAAGATTGGATCCAACAGCTCGAGAGGAGAAAGCATTGTACATTCGAGGAGGCCTTACATGAGGATGAGAACGAGGAAGAGGTAGGAGAAGAGGAAGGACCTTCACTTGCCACAACTATGGGAAGCCAGGACACATGGCTAGAGACGGCTACAGCAAACCAAATGAAGAAGGATTGACATCGGCAAACTTCATTTGGTTTGCTGTAGCAGTCTCTATCCATGTGTCCTGGCTTCCCACAGTTGTGGCAAGTGAAGGTCCTTCCTCCTCCCTTGTCTCGTGCTCGTGCAAGGCCTCCTTGGGTGTAGAATGCTTTCTTCTCTCCAGTTGTTGGGTCCAATCCTTCTTCTCTTTGACCTTGTTCTCTTGCTCTAGTAGAGCTCCTTCTATCTCATGCAGCTTCAAATCTGGTACATTCGTTAAGGTTGCCACAATGTTCTCATACTCTCAATGTGATGAGCTATGGTGGATCAAATGCAAGAATCAACATAATTAGCAAGTCATTAGATGATGATTTCTTCAGAAGCACTGCTAGTGCGTCATCATCTTCTACCTTCTTCCCAATGATTGCTAGTTGTTGCTTAATGCTTTTGTATTTGTTCAAGTGTGTGGTTAGAGGTTCACTTTCCTTCAAGTGTGTGGTAAGAGGTTCACTTTCCTTCATGTCAAGTTTGTAGAATTGCATTAGCAGATTTATTCAAGTGTGTGGTTAGAGGTTCACTTTCCTTCATGTCAAATTTGTAGAATTGCATTAGCAGATTTATCTTTGAATTCTTTGCTTGAGTGCCAAATAATTTGTTAAGTTCATCCCATGCATCTTTAGCTTGTTGTATCTCCGCAATGTGGTGAATGATTTCATCATTTAAGCTAAGTGCAATGAGCCCTAATGCTTTCACATTTCTGCTCTTTCACTCATCCTTCCCATGCTCCTCTGGACATTCATCTCTTCCCTCAACTAATCCCCACAAGTTCTTCCTTATATGAGCAAATACATGGTCTTTGTTTGCCATGTATGGAACTGCTCCCCGTTAAATTTAGCTATTTCTTGTGCAATGCTCATGATGATGTGAAGGGAGGGTCTTACCTCTTGATCCAATTCAAGATTCAAGGACAATGTCTATGCTTTTACAACTCAAATTTGGTGTTAAATGTTGATTACAAGCATGAATACACCAAAAATTGCATAAAGCCAAGGGTAACTGTTTTGTATTGAATGGTTGGAATATCAAATCGTCTCCAAATTAGCAATCTAAAGTGATAGAGATCTGTATCAGATATCCAATGGTAAATCTGAACCATCAATTACACCAAAATGCAATGATTAGTGTTAATTAATCATTGATTAGTGAAATAATTCCTTGTTTTGTGTGCAAAAAATAGAGTGTACGGGAAGGCCAGATCTGGTACCTTAGAGTTCAAATGAGCTCAAATCCTTTCAAGGGCATCAATAGCAGTTAGTGTAGTAGAGCATCAAGCCAAGAAACAAAAGATTTGATCAAACATTAAATGCTTTTGCAGATTTGATGCAGGGCTTGATGTAGCTTCTCTTTGATGAATTTCAAGATTCTGAGGCCACCAGCATGTTCAGAGCATCCAAAAATCTCTTGGGCTAACTCCATTGCTCCCAAATCCAAGACATGAAAGCAAATTTGCTGTTTTACTCAGAAAAACAAGCGTTGGTGTTTTCGCGAATTTCTGCTTCACCCAGCGGCAGTTTGACGTGCTAGCTTGATGGACTGAAGCGTGGGGAGTCTATCTAGCTATGGCTAAAGGCTTTTGGACCAATGTTGAGGCTAGAGGGAGAGGAAGCTCCTCAACCAGCTGGGGGTATAGAGGTTAGTTGAAAATAGACTAAAAAGTGGTGGATCGAATGCAAGAAGCAACATAATTAGCAAGTGCTTGGCTCTGATACCATGTTAAATTTGCAGAAATGTGATGAGCTTTGGTGGATCAAATGCAAGAATCAACATAATTAGCAAGTGATTAGATGATGATTAAGACGAGATTAGTGAGCAATTAATCTAATAGCTTAATGTAGGCATGGATACTAAAAAACGAGCAAATTCTCATTAGGTCAATGCCTCAATTTATAGGTTTTATATCCACAAGATGCCAAGTATCTAATCCCATTGATTTCTCCTTGATTTGTGTCACCTCCCCTACATCTAGGGGCACCCTTTCCTAGAATCTTTCCACACCCCTATATCCACTTATGCTATCCTTGATTCTCTCATCAGTAGATTCTTGTCAGCTTTTCACTATTACCCACTCAATTACAGACTTCCTTTTACAGTCTCTTGCTAAGGGCTTGTTCTTGCACACACCCATTCACCTGCACAGAAATAAAGAAGGATCGACATCGGCAAACTTCATGGAGACTCCTAAGGAAGAGGAGTCAGGACATCTTTTCTGAGAGAGATGTTAGCACATTCATTCCCAGTTTTTGCTCATTTATGGTGTCCATTTGGTCCCTTTTGCATGGCCCTTGCTTGTGGGCTGGTCACTCCTTTTTTATAAAATTTTCTGGGATTTTTCCCAGCCTTTTTGGCATTTTCTCAATTGGCCAGTCCAGTAGCTCCAGTCGGCCAATTTTGCAGCTCTAGTCGGCCAGCTCACCTCAACTATATAGTGAATGTTTCTCTTCCTCTTACTCTGTGTGAGAATTCTAGATTGTGGTGAGGTGTGTCTGTGACCGTGTCTAGGGCACAGTGGTACTTCCAGGGATTGAAGGATTGGGATTTGGATTTGGTTGGGCTTGTGGAGTCCCGACATCAGTTTTCAGAGGGGGCAATTGAGTTCTTACATCTGGCGATGCCGACCTTCGAGGAGGATGCCGACCTTCGAGGAGGATGCTATCCTACAGCATTTGGCTACTCTTGGAGCAGATGGACTCTATTTCTTTTGACGCTATTATCTTCTTGGAGCTACAGGCTTCTAGGGATTTCTGTGGCACTGTGTTTACATTTGGGTTTGGCACCGATATTTGGAGTAGCACGACGTAGCCTACATGTTGTTTTCTTCTAGAGGAGGAGTGTACCTGGCAGCTTGTTCTGTTGCTTTTGTAGTTGAGTTGTTGTGGAGATTGCTTGTGGAGCTTTCCTTGGTACCTGTTGTTGCTGCATTCTTTTGTCTTTGACAGAGGATAACTTCTTCGGCTTCTCGGAGTTTGTTCAGCATCTGGTGCTGAGAGGGGGTGTTAGCACACATTCATCCCCAGTTTTTGCTCATTTATGGTGTCCATTTAGTCCCTTTTGCATGGCCCTTGCTTGTGGGCTGGCCATCCCTTTTTTATGTATTTTTTTGGGATTTTTCCCAGCCTTTTTGGCATTTTCTCAGTCGGCCAGTCCAGTAGCTCCAGTCAGCCAGCTCACCTCAACTATAAATAGGAGGTGCTCGCCTCTCATTGTTCATTGAGTCTTGTACATATTTGCTCCCTCACTTATGAGACTTGTAGTGTCTATTGCTTGGGACTGTTTTGCTTCAGTATATTCAGCATAGTTTGCTCCATATCTCTCTCTCTCTTGCATCTCTGTTCAGCACATTCTAGTTCCCCCTTTGCTTCCGTTGTGTGCACTCTTTCAAGAGAAACCCCACAACCCAATGTACCTGTCCCAATAGAGTAAAACCACCTCTGAGCCACCGACGATGTAGGCCATGTGATAGATGTATGTGTGAGCACTTTAGTCAAGGTCACGGGCACTTGTAGTAGCTTGGACACATAGAGAGAGAGTGTCAAGAACTATGAGTTAGGGACTTGAGGCATTGGTCCTCGCGGGCTACCAAGTAGGGAAAACTTGGTATAGGGTCGAGGTGTGCTAGAGTTATTCACTTGAGGGGAGGTGTTGAAATGTGCAAGTGAATGGGTGTGTGCGGGAACAAGCCCTTAGCAAGAGATTGTAAAAGGGAGTCTGTAATTGAGTGGGGGTGGCAGTGAAAAGGTGAGAAGAATCTAGTGATGAGAGAATCAAGGGTAGCATGAGTGAATATAGGGGTGTGGAAAGATTCTAGGAAAGGGTGTCCCTAGATGTAGGGGAGGTGACACAAATCAAGGAGAAATCGGTGGGATTAGATACTTAGCACCTTGTGGATGTAAAACCTATAAATTGAGGCATTGGCCTAATGAGAAATTGCTGGTTTTTGAGTATCCATGCCTACATTAAGCTATTAGATTAATTGCTCACTAATCTCGTCTTAATCATCATCTAATCACTTGCTAATTATGTTGATTCTTGCATTTGATCCACCATAGCTCATCACATTGTTGCAAATTTAACAGTGGGAACACACTGACTTATAAGCATTATAAGTCACTTTGATAAATAAAATCCTATGTTGCTCATGCTCTGTAGCCATCTTTCAGGCGAAACTTTGCCAGTAAATGCTTCAGCTTTCTTCTGTGGAAAATCCCTGTTCACACCTTGGCTTTGATCAGTGTGTGAAACATTGGTTAAGATGGTGAAGGGGCCAAATGGTGACACTTGGTACCATGGTATTGAAGCCTTGTTGACTCCATCGCCATGCTTCCCATGCTTCATCCTTGCGTTTTTGATCTGCTGCCCGCCTCATCTCTGCATCTCTTAGATGCGTTTTTGTCCTGCTGCCTAGTCCCCTTAAGCCGCCTCGTCTAAGCCGCTTCATACCCATGGAGAAGTTGCAGATCAGCAAGACACAAGCCATCAACATCATCTACATTATGTGCATTTTTTCTTTGATCCTCTGGTAAGAACTTCAATGGAACAAAAGCTTTTTCATTGTTTTGCTTCCTTCAAGGAGGAGGCACAAGCCGCACAAGCAAGTACTTCAACCAACGTTGCTCCGACAACAACATGGGCCACATTTTATGCTTCCTTCATGAAGCAATTTGCCGAACACCTTCACGTGCATGACTTGTGGGATCTTCGACACTACAACGCCCATTGTTACAACTTTTGGATTTTTTTGAAGATCATGGGCTTTGTCGATGGTATCTTCCTCGAAAACTATGCATGAGCCCTAAGTCACATTGGCTTCGAAATGATGATGCAAAAGGTTCTTCATCGGCATCAAGGGCGGACGCTTCTTCCTCAACTTCTAGTCCTTTTTTATTTTGTAGTCTTGGGTTCTCTACTTGGATAGTCCTGCAAAATTTGAGTTATATATTTTTGGATCCTTTTGGATTTTGTAACGCCTTGTTTCTATAAAAAGATCCTCTCCATCATTCCCTTTTGGATATGCTGATGTAGGCTATCTTTGTCCCTCGGGCAAGACTTGACCCCTGAGTTCTTTGCACTAAGCCATGCTTTATGAACCTCTGAGCCATGCTTTTAGCCATTGAGCCATGTTCATGAGCCATTGAGCTAGTTACGGGATCCATGTTTGGTCTTTGCTTGTGTTGGAGTACGGTACTATTGAAGGTTATGCATGCAACTCACCATCACTCCGAGGGGGGGGGGGGGGCTGGTTGGGTATTTCAAAGTTAGTTTGGGGTCTGGTTAAGTGTCCTTAGTGGTGTGAACACACTAGGTGTGAACACCCTCTTATTTAAGGTCAAAAGATAAGGCCTTGGTGCCTATAAAAGCATTATACGTGGTGGAAGTCTTATGCTTATAATTCGTTCATCATTGTGTTGTGCAATCTTGCTCTCTTGTGTGCTGTCCCATATCTCTCCATCTCTTTCTTCTACTCTCACTCCCTCTTGGGCTTGGCACTGATAATGATCTTCCACTCTCACTCCCTCTTTGGCCTTGCACTTTCTTATAAGGTGAATTTGGGCATGTTCCTTGATTCATCTAGGTATATCTTTATGCTATATAAGTGGATTGGGCTTGGCACTGATAATGATCTTCCACTCTCACTCCCTCTTAGGCCTTGCACTTTCTTATAAGGTGAATTTGGGCATGTTCCTTGATTCATCTAGGTATTTCTTTATGCTATATAAGTGGACATGCAAATTGATGGGGAGAAAACCAGAATTAGGGTTTAGAGTTCATTCATGGGAGACATACACAGAGAAGCAAGGGAGAGAGAGAGAGAGAGTTGTGGGGATAAGTCAACTCATCAGTATGAGTGTGTGACTCCCCTATCACACATGTATATTGCACTAGTACACATAGTGCACTTAGTACATTAAAAGTACTAAGTGTACTATGTACTATAACTTATGGGCTTGTACACACTATAAGGGTGGGCATAATGCCTTTACCCCAACAACCTCCCACTTAAAGGCAAAGTGCCCTTAAGTAAAGGAAAAGAAAAAATCAGCATGTACATGATAATATACAAGGCCATATCAAGGCTGAAAATGGCCTCATCCAATGCCCATCAAGTGTCTGCAATGAGCAAACCGCTCCGGAGGCAAACTCTTCGTCAACAGATCAGCCGGGTTGTCATCCGTATGAATTTTAACAAGCTGAATTTGCTTGTTCTCTATCACCTCTCTGATGAAGTGATACTTCACATCCACATGCTTCGTCTTTGCATGAAAGACAGGGTTCTTTGCCAACTGGATGGCACTCTGACTATCACAATGCAACAATGGAATATCCCCTGTATAGCCCAAATCAACCACTAACCGAGATAGCCATAATGCCTCCTTGCAAGCCTCTGTGGCTGCAATATACTCGGCCTCTGTAGTAGATAAGGCTGTGCACTTCTGCATCCTGGATATCCATGACACAGCACCTCCTGTGAATGTAAACACATAACCGGTAGTAGACTTCCGGTTATCTGGATGACCGGCATAATCCGAATCCGTGTAACCATGCACTAATGCATCCTGTTTGCCAAAACAAATGCACATATCCTGTGTGCCCTTCAGGTATCTCATGACACCTTTCACTGCTTCCCAATGCTTCTTGCCAGGGTTGGCCATGTATCTAGAAACCACTCCCACTGCAAATGCAATGTCCGGCCTAGTAGCAACCATGGCATACATGAGACTGCCACAAGCTGAAGCATACGGAATCTTGGCCATATCAGCCCTGTCTGTATGTGACTGTGGGCTGTCCATAGCACTGAGTTTCACATATGGAGGCAAAGGAGTACTAGCTTTCTTCCCCCCGTCCATATTGAACCTCTGCAAAACTTTGCCAATGTATTCCTTCTGAGACAAATACAACACATGCTGATTTCTGTCCCGAAGTATCCGCATACCCAAGATGTGATTTGCATCACCCAAATCCTTCATATCAAAGGTTTCATGCAGCCTCTTCTTCAAAGCATCCATCTCTTTACGAGATTTCCCGGCAATCAACATATCATCAACATACAAAATGAGAATCAATAGACTGCCATCCAAAGCTTTCTTGGTGTACAAGCAGTGATCTATGTCACTTCTCCTGAATTTCTGAGATTTCATGAATGTATCAAATTTATGATACCATTCTCTTGGTGCCTGTTTGAGCCCATAAAGACTCTTTTTCAGCTTGCATACAAGCTTCTCCTTTCCACTTACTGCATAACCCTCTGGCTGCTGCATATATATCTCCTCATGGAGATCACAGTGAAGAAAAGCAGTCTTCACATCCATCTGAATCAAGTCCAGATCATCATGCGCAACCAAAGCCAACACAGCTCTAAGTGTGGTCATTTTGACCACTGGAGAGAAGATCTCCTCAAAGTCCACACCATATTCCTGCTTGAAGCCCTTAGCCACTAACCTGGCTTTGTATCTTGGCTTTGCATCTGATGCAACTTTGAGCCTGTATACCCACTTGCATGGCAAAACCTTCTTGCCTGCAGGCAAATGCACCAACTTCCATGTTTCATTTTTATGCAGAGAATCCATCTCTGACTTCATGGCACGCTCCCAAAGAGCCTTGTCTGCCCTCTGTAAAACCTCTTTATAACATGAGGGCTTCCCACAGTCAGTGAGCATCAAGTAGTCAACCCCTGGAACAAACTTGTCAGGGGCTCTGGAGGGTCTAGTGGACCTCCGTACCCAATGACCATCATTTGCAGGTTGCTGTCCAGCCTGCATATCACCCATTGGTGGCTCCTGTTCCATGCCATAAGGCTGAAATATCATGCCCGGTATCTCCTCTAACTGTGGTATATCCATAGGGATATCTTCTGCCATGTCTGGCTGTCCATTTGGACCATTTTCAGCACCATTTAAGGGCTGGTTTTCCTGCTGTAATGGCTGATTTACAGCCCTTTGTTGTTGTCCATGATGTCCATCATCATCAAAGATGACTCTGCCAGGCTGCTGTTGCCTTGCAGGCTCCTTATACATGCATGTTTCATCAAAAATGACATCATTGCTGCGTATGATCTTTCTATTCATGGGATCCCAAAGTCTATACCCCATTTCACCTCTGTCACCATATCCTAGGAATATGCATTTGTGAGACTTAGGATCAAGTTTGGTGCGCATTTCCCTGCGTATGTGCACGTACGCAACGCAACCAAACACTCTCAAGTGCTTGTATGACGGAGGCTTCCCTGTCCATACTTCTTCTGGCACTTTCCCACCAAGCCTCGTGTTAGGTGACCTATTTATAAGGTGAACGGCTGTCATAACAGCTTCAGCCCAAAAACCATGAGGTAATGCAGCATGTGACAACATAGAACGGACCTTCTCCTGTATGGTCCTGTTCATCCTCTCTGCTGTCCCGTTTTGTGGAGGATCATAAGGAGTAGAGAGCTCCCTCTTGATGCCTTTAGCATCACAAAAGTCCTGAAACTGTTTGGACATATACTCTCCACCATTGTCGGAACGCAAAGCCTTCAGTGTTTTGCCAGTTTGATTCTCAACATGAGCAACAAACTTCTGAAACACTGAGAATGTATCACTCTTCAAACGAAGAGGATAAACCCACACCTTACGTGTGGCATCATCAATAAAAGACACAAAATATTTTGCCCCTCCCAAAGAAAGCTGAGGCATCTCACATACATCTGTATGCACAAGCTCTAACTGAGCATCTTTCTGTCCAAGAGCTTTCTTGTGGGGGCACTGTAGTTGCCTACCATATATACAATGCTCACAAAACTGAAAACTTGAAAACTTTAGAGAAGGCAAGTAACCCAAACGAGACAATTGCTCCATTCCTTTGACACTCATGTGTCCCAACCGGCTATGCCACATAGAGATTTCCGGCAGCTCGGTTGCATTTACATTAGCATGGTGACAAACACCTGCATGCATAAAGTAAAGAGTGTCCACCTTAGAGCCTCTGGCAACAACCAGTGAGCCCTTACAAATCTTCCACTTTCCATTACCAAATGTGGTAACATAACCAGCATCATCAAGCTGTCCAGTAGAAAGCAGATTCTTTTTGATCTCAGGCACATGCCTGACATCATGGAGCATAAGCTGTGAGCCATCTGAAAATACAAGCCTCACATCACCTCTGCCAAGAATTTTGCATGCATGGTTATCACCCAAATAAACCACTCCTTCATTGCCAGCAGTGTACCTGACAAACAAGTCTCTGCAACCTGTGACATGAAAGGAGGCACCTGAATCAATGATCCATGAGTGCATACCATGACCACCTGTAAGAAGTGAATGGGCATCAAGTGAAGACGTGAAGAGGACCTCATCCTCACTGCCACCTGCATGTGACACATTGATTTCTTCAATCTTGACTCCACTTTTGCCCTTTGGCTTTACATCTTTGGCTTCATCTTTCTCTTTGTCTTTGCCTTTTCCCTTTTCTTTTTGATCATTTTTCCATTTGTAGCATTGCTTTTTAATGTGTCCCTTCTTGCCACAATAATGGCATTCCAAATCCTTTTTGGAGCGAGACTTGCTCCTTCCCCTTTCTTGGCTTTTCCCCCTTTGCTGGGATCTCCCACGTGCATTCATTGCATTGGACTTTCCAACAGAGTTGTTTTTCCTGTTCATCTCTTCTTGAAGAAGAGCACCCTCAACATCTGCATATGACAGCATAGCATGCGAATTGCTAGTGGCTGTCCTGAATGTGTCCCAACTCTCTGGCAAAGTGCATAACAGAAAAGTGGCTTTGAACTCATCGTCCATTGCCAACTTTTGATTGATGACCTCGTTGACAATACCATTAAACTCATTTAGATGGGCTGTCATAGAAGCCCCTTCCTTCATCTGAAGGCCTATGAGTTTCTTCAACCAATACACTTTGCTTGAGGCACTTTGTTGGGCATACAAGTCCTGCAATCTCTGCCACATTCCCCAAGCTGTCTTCTCTTCACGAATGCTGAAAAGTAATGAGTCTGACACAGACAACATGATAGTAGATCTTGCCAGCTCATCCATATCTTCCCACTCTTCAGCCGTAAGAGAAGCGGGCATCACACCCCTTTCTTTGATAGGCTTGTGCTGCTTTTTCTGGAGCAACACATTGTAGCACTGGGTTTGCCAAATATCATAGTTATGCGAGCCTTCAAGCTTCTTGATGTGAAGCAATGAAGAGCTCTCACCTGTGGTTGCCATAGCAAAATGCAACCTGTCAATGCCCGACTCCGTGCAAAATGTGCAAACACTGCACCAAAAGATGTGCAAACACTGCACCCAAAGCACACAAAGTGCTCACAAATGTTCTCCCAAGCTTTATCTCCCACTGCGGAAGCACAAATGCAACTTTTCTCCCACTTTATGTGATGAAAACACCAAAATCTGGTTGCTGCAGATTTTGGACAGCACCTTAAATGTGCTCTTTTGCCCTTCCAAAGTACTGTACAGCAGTACTAAGTGCTCACCAATGATGTACCAAACCTGTACCGGCAATTTCAGCAGCTGAAATTGAACCTTTTGGTCACTCAAAACAGTGTACAGCCATGCCAAAACATGCACAAAGCTGTGCCAAATCTGTACCAGCAGGTACAATAGCAATAAATGCTCTCCTGGCTGTCCAAATGAGTGAAAATCAGACTTTTACAGTCTCGAACACTGCATGCAACAGTCCCGAACAGAAATTGGGCAAAAGCCCCTTGACTGTAAGCTGATTTTTGAGGATTCAAGGCATAAATGTCTTGCCTGCTGCTTTGCCAAGCTCAACAAGCATACAAACTTGAAAAACCCCTTGATTTAAGATCAATTTCTGATCATGCATGGTACATTGACGCACATGAAGGCATCCAGAGTGTTCACGATGCTTCCCCCTGGCCACATATACATCAAATACATGAAAGCCCCTTGATTTACAGGCACATTGAGTGCTTGTAAGGCATCAACACATTATCCACAGCATCAAATGCGATTGCCTGCATGCAAATCAACCAAATCGGCACAAAAGCCCCTTGATTTGCACTGCAATTTGCTGCAATTTTGCCCAAATGTGCGATTTTTCACATCATACAGCATGTATGAGTGCTTAATTGCACAATTACATCAAAAGCCCCAAATTTCGACATCCAATTTCCTGCAAATTGATCCTGATTTGACCAATTTCCTGCAAATTTATCCTGATTGTGACCAATGTCACCCAATTTTGCCAATTTTGCTCAAAAATTGAGCAATTGGGCACCTGTACCTGCTCAATTGTTGATTGTACTTGCTCAATTGCAAATCCCAAAAAAAAATTGAGGCAAATACCTTGTAATTTTTGATTTGCAGGAAAGAGGAGGGGGTCGTGCTGATGCTGCTGTGCAGTCTGATTCTTGGAGGTGATCCTTGGAGAGCTTTGATGGCTGCTCCAATCAAGATAGTGGAGCCAGAGATTCTGCGTTGCTGGGGCGCATCTCTGCTTCACATTTACTGACGTGGAGTCGTGCAGTGCTTTGGGCGGAAGACGTACACACGCGTACAAACGGACAGAACCTGGCGCCGGGTTGTGCTCGCCCACAGCCTAGGTTCGACTTGGCGTCCCGCTTGACGTATTCGCCTAGCTTCGCCGTCGACGGGCTCCCTTCGCTACTGGCCGCTGACGTCTTTGCTTAGCGCCAGTCTACGCACAGCATCTGTAGTCGACAGTCCACGCTCATCGCTCATCCGCCCAGCGCTACGGCTGCTGCCTTCGCTCGCTTTTTGGACCAGCCGACGCTACACGCCTTGTGTCAAGTCGTCCTTCGCTTCACTTTGCTGCTGCCTTCGTTCACGCTGAAGTGCCTTCTACACGCCTGAAGTTGCTGCCTGTTGCACTGCCTTGCTGCGCCTGACTCCTTGCTACCATCAAGGAGAAGAGGAAGGGAGGGATCACTAAGGGCTCTGATACCAGTTGATGGGGAGAAAACCAGAATTAGGGTTTAGAGTTCATTCATGGGAGACATACACAGAGAAGCAAGGGAGAGAGAGAGAGAGAGTTGTGGGGATAAGTCAACTCATCAGTATGAGTGTGTGACTCCCCTATCACACATGTATATTGCACTAGTACACATAGTGCACTTAGTACATTAAAAGTACTAAGTGTACTATGTACTATAACTTATGGGCTTGTACACACTATAAGGGTGGGCATAATGCCTTTACCCCAACACAAATTTCACATTGTGAAGTTTTCGTCCAAGTTGCAGCTAGTTGATATTGTGTTAATTCTTTTTATCTTCAGTGGTGCATATGCCCTCTCAACTATCTTTTTGTTGTAATAATTCTTTCTATATGTTATAATCCGTAGTGCTAGGCTTCATTATGGCTCAGTCTGCTCTATATCTTTGGAGCTCTGACAGTGCAAAGTCTATGCTGTGCTTTAATTTTTGTGTTTAGAATTAGAATTTCTTCTCCAAGTGCTATAAACCGAGTACGTAGACCTTTGTATGAATGTATGCTCTTATGTGTGTGTGTGTGTGTGTGTGTGTGTGTCTGTGTGTGCATGTGGGGAGTGTGTGTGTGGGAGCATATATTTATACCAAATTCTACACCCACTATTGGGCACTGATGATGTTAGTGGGATGTCGTAGTTTCAGTCCATACTCACTTTCTTATAAGGTGAGTGTTTCTGGATTCATCTATGTATATCTTTATGCTGTATAAATGGACATGCAAATTTTACAGTGTGAAGTTTTCGTCCAAGTTGCAGCCAGTTGATATTGTGTTACTTCTTTCTATCTTTAATGGTGCATATGCCCTATCAACTACATTTTTGTTGCAATAATTCTTTCTATTTGTTATAATCCTTAACACTAGGCTTCTGTCAGAATATGCAGCGGAAATGATATCCAAACTTGGGTAGACAAGAGCAAGTAGACTGCAGAAAATAATCAGCACAAGAAACACAGAGAGATGTGTGTAAACTCTTCTCTATACACAAGATCCCGGAAATACTGAATGAGAAAGTGGAGGAGGATGGGGGGCAATATATACAAGCCCATGAGGGCAGTCGGCCAGCTCTAAAAGAGGCCCACGACTGAATAAATGTCCACGACTGCTGATATTAGCAGTCGGCCAGCATCTGATGCCCCACGCCTGCACAGAACAAGTCGGCCAGCACTCAGACAGCCCACGATTGATACAGATGCAGTCGGCCAGCTTCAGAGTGCTCCTGGCATCACCTGGCAGCCCTCCAGCCACTAGAAAAAAATGGGAAAAATAGGGAAAAAATACGGGGAGTGTGGAAAAATGATATACGGGCGGGCACACCCACAACAGAGGCCCTGGTGTATACAAATAGACAGGAGATGACTTCTAACACCCCCTCTCAGCTCCTGGCTGTGTAACCAACCACTGGGAGCTGGGGTGCCGCCTGAGCAAATCCTGAGAGCGACTTCGTGAAGAGGTCCACCGTACTATCCTCCGTCGAACAGAACTCCAGCAAGATGTCATCAGCAACGATCTGTTCACGAACAAAGTGCCTCTGGATGACCATGGGTTCCTCCAGTGGAAGCCCAAACCTGCAATGTAACCTCCTCCTGCTCCGTAAAGCTGCTCCTTGGCCTGAAGTAGATCCCCTCGTGTCTGGATCTCCTCCCCAAACTGAGTCACTCCATCCGCGGAGTCGGACTCCATCCAACAATCCCCCTCCTGTGTAAAAGAGTCTCTGATCCTTCGCATGCCGCAGAAACCACAGGAAACGCGATCCTGCCTCCCAAAGAGACATCTGCAACCAAGAGCTCAACTGCCTCATCAAGAAGCTCCCGTCCAATCCGGTGTCCATCAACCAGATCAATGAACCATACAGCTTTTGAGTCACAAAGACATCACACTGCTCACAAGGATCAACACCTGTTACGGTGCACAAGCAAGTCCTGGAAACCTGATGAAACCTGTCAACCACCCCCTCTGAATCCGGAACCACAAAGCCTGGAGAAACCACCTCCTTCTGCAAGTAAACACCTGTCACCTGCCTGGCTTTCCGAAAGGTCCCCGTGGAAAGAACATCCTCAACTACGGGAAGTTCTATGTCCCGAACACGACGAGACATCAGAGCATAAGTGACCTGTTCAGCTTCCTCTGACTCACGAACACAAGAACTACCAATATCAGTACTGGAAAGTTCCTGCCAACTGCTGCCATCTACTGGTAAGCTATCCACCACTTGGTCTCGGAAAGCCCGCACCTGCAGCGTATCCACACTTGAGTAGCCATTACCACAGTGCCACTCATCACAAACCTGAGGACCTGGGAGAGAGAGTGCTGAAAGCCTGTAAACTCCATTCTCCACTCCGCCTTCCCAAACCACTTGGCCTGTTGCTTTGTCCCGGAGAGCAACAAAATGCTCATCAAACTCCACCCGTACGCCAGTCTTGCACACCTGATGCACTGACAACAGATGAAAACCAAGTGCCGGAACATACAACACCTGGGAGGAATGCTTCCCCCCTCTGCCATCGGGAACTATCTCCATCCTGCCCTCACTGTGAACTGGGATAGTCGACGTATCACCAGTAAGAATATGACCAGAAACCCTGCAGAGATTCTGTAAACCGGAACGGGAAGGAGTCATGTGCCTGGAAGCACCACTATCGAGAATCCACTCCCGAGTATCCGTTGCGGAGAGTCCTCCAATCTCCTCCCTGCCTGAAGAAAATGAAACATCGGTGTCCATCACCTCCAGGTGCACAAAAGCCGGAGTCTTCATGATTGCGGAGGAGTCTTCACCCTTCTCGGTCTTCCGCTTGGGACACTGCCTCCAGTAGTGGCCTTTCTCGCCACAATCATTACAGGTCCTCTCTGCCTTTAGCTTCTCGCGGTCAGCGTCGGACATCTTCTCAGAAGACTTCTCCGATGAAGCCTTCCCCTTGCCCGAGTTACGGCCTTTCGACCGTTGGCCAGTAAAGGCCTCCGAACCTCCGCCGTGAGGAGGGTTCATGAAACGTTCCTCCTGGTCCAAGACCATTGGCACAAGCTCCTCCCAAGTAATGTTGCTGAGCCTGCCACTCGTGATCAACGAGGAATAGAAAGCGGAATACTGACCAGGCAAGTGGGAAAGTAACGTGATGGCCATATCTTCGGACGATATCTCTTTCCCAGCTTGAAGGACTTCCTGCTGAAGGGCCTGCAGCTTGTTAATGTGTTCCCGCATCATCGAAGACTTTGCAGGGTTCATAACCCGCATCTGCACTTCCAAGGATATCCGCTTCATGGGTGACACCCTGTTGTACAAAGAAGCCAAGTGCTCCCATATGCCTCTCGCTAGCGTCATGTGCTTCACATGGTTGATCACCTGTGGTGTGCAATTGAGGAATATAAACGACCGGACCCTGGCGTTGACACGGTCCCACATTTGTGCCTGTGCCTCTCGGTCCTTCCTCGTCGATAATAACTCCCCTTCCTCAGCTTCCGGCCTTGGCACCCCTTTGATAATAAAATCAGCAAGATCATATGACTCCAGAACTGACTCCATCATGACCTTCCAGATGCCATAATTGGACCCGTCCAACTGCCGATCCACTGGGAACGTGGGGAGAGTCGGAATCTTCACGTGCTTCTCAGCCATCTCGATTAAATCTGCCATCTCGGAGAGTAACCTGAAAGGGTGGGTGGGTGGGAAAAAATCTGAAAATATGCAAGTGGCTGTCCAGTCCCTTTGCCCGCCTTCCTCTTGCACCTTCTCTTCCCGTTCAGCCCGAAACAGTCCACCGATCAGCAACCTGTTGCTCCCCCTCTTGCTCAGAAAAACGCCCAAGATCTGCTAGAGCCTAGGGCTCTGATACCATGTCAGAATATGCAGCGGAAATGATATCCAAACTTGGGTAGACAAGAGCAAGTAGACTGCAGAAAATAATCAGCACAAGAAACACAGAGAGATGTGTGTAAACTCTTCTCTATACACAAGATCCCGGAAATACTGAATGAGAAAGTGGAGGAGGATGGGGGGCAATATATACAAGCCCATGAGGGCAGTCGGCCAGCTCTAAAAGAGGCCCACGACTGAATAAATGTCCACGACTGCTGATATTAGCAGTCGGCCAGCATCTGATGCCCCACGCCTGCACAGAACAAGTCGGCCAGCACTCAGACAGCCCACGACTGATACAGATGCAGTCGGCCAGCTTCAGAGTGCTCCTGGCATCACCTGGCAGCCCTCCAGCCACTAGAAAAAAATGGGAAAAATAGGGAAAAAATACGGGGAGTGTGGAAAAATGATATACGGGCGGGCACACCCACAACAGAGGCCCTGGTGTATACAAATAGACAGGAGATGACTTCTAACAGCTTCATCATGGCTGAGTCTACCCTATATCTCCGGAGCTTTGATAGAAACTCAATACACAGACCTTTGTATGCATGTATGCTCTTATGTGTGTGTGCGCGCGCGCGCGTGTGGGGTGTGTGTGTGGGAGCATATATTGATACCGAGTTCTACACCCACTATCAGGCACTAATGATAGTGGGGATGTCGAAGTATCTAGTCCATACTATGCATGATGGAGTTGATGGTTTATTGTCTTGTGGATGACTACCATGAGGTTATAAATTGCACTTTCTTATAAGGTGAATTTGGGCATGTTCCTGGATTCATCTAGGTATATATATCTTCGAGTGAGCCCCAAGTGACATGAAGAATTTGGATGAGATGGGTCCATATGTCACTGTCGATGTTGGGGCATAGTAGTCTTGGTCATCTTCCAGCTAGTGTCCTAGAGACCATGAAGCGTTTGGATGAGATGGCCGTCTGTCTCACTGATGGTGTTAGGGGATAGCTCTCTCTCCTATTGCCTTTGCTTTCGAGTTGTAAGGCTAATAATCATCAACCATTGAGTGATTGGATGTAATAGGACCATATGGCTCTAATGGTGTTGGAGAATAGGAGTCCCCTGTTAGAAATAATGTCCTGACATTATTATGGGCAGTGCCAATGTATTAGGACCGGCCGGGCACTTTTTACTCACTTTAAGTGAGGTTTTTTCCCCGCGCCCAATAAGGCGCCCAACTTACCGTTATGTGAAACGGGCACCAGTTAGGGTTATTATATGCCCTAAGTTTTGTAACAAACTTATCTTCATTATTTGAGCTCCATCGTTTTGCTCCTTGCCTCCACACATTTTGCTTCTGTTTCTTCGCGTGCTCCACACTGTCTCTCACTCACAATTGGTATCAGAGCAGGTTGTTGTTCCTACTCCCGCCTTCCCTACTGCTGGTGAAGCACTTTCGTCGCGAAGAAACACCTCTATTGTGCTGGTCGCCTGCTTCTGGTGCTGAAAAACAGGTCGCCCTCCTTCTACAGACCTGGGCGACTGCTTTCTGTGTGTCTCGGGCACTGTTCTGGTGCAAAAAGCAGTGCTGGTCGTTTTTCTACAGGCCGTACAGCATCTGTGCAGCACGTGTGGCTGCTGGTTGCTGTTTTTCTGTTCGTACAGGTCTGTACGACCAGTTCTGCTGCTGTTTTCTGATCGTACAGCAGTCGTACAGCTGTCGTACAGTTCAATCTGCTGTTTTCTGTCCGTACAGTTCTGTACAGCACCTGCTGGTTGCTGTTTGCTGTCCGTACAGCCTTCCGTACAGCATTGTACCGTCTTCTGCATCAGTTCGTACTCAGCAATCTGCAGCAGCAACTCGGGTGAGTCTACCTGCTGTATTTTGGAGCTTAACTGTGAATTTTGTCAGCAAATCAAGTCCGAAATTTGGGGCTTTTGCTGTTTTTATGTTGCTGCACAATCTGTGACAGCTCCCACAGGTTTTTTGTGGGAATCAGAGAAATTTGAGCCACCAGAAATTTGGGGCTTTTGTTGCTGTGCTGTCTATCTGTGTGAAACAGACAGTCTCGAGCAATATTTGTGAACTCTTCTGCAGTTAGTCTCTTTTGCAGGTTACAGTTTGCTCTCATGGCACAGAACACCGCTGATGTCTTTGGGTTTTTAGCCCAGGAAGATAAGTTGGATGGAACCAACTATTCCCTGTGGAGCTTTATGATCAGGAATCTGCTAGTTGCAAAGAATTTGTGGAATTATGTAAGTGGAGCTGAGGCAAGGCCTATGCATGTGGCCCCAGCTACCCCTCCACAACATGGCAGGCAGCAGGTTGTACTACCAGCTCCTCAGGCACCTACACAGGAACAAACTAGGTGGGATTCCAGGGATGCTCAGGCACTCTCTTTGATTGCACTTTCAGTTAAGAGGTCCATTATTCCGCATATCCGTTCATGCAGGACATCTCAGGCTGCATGGGATACTTTGGAACACATGTATCAGGCTCGCAATGAGGCTAGAGTTGCCTTTTTGAAGCGGGAACTATCACACTTGTGCATGGATGAGGGTGATTCTATGCAGGATCATCTTACGAAGATTCAGGATTTGAGAGAACAGCTCTTGAATATTGATGAAATCATTGCTGATGCTGAGATGGTCACCACTACACTTAACTCTTTACCGAGCTCTTATTTGGGTTTTCATACATCTCTTCACTTGTCCATGAGGGGTAATCCAGTCCCTCTATCCTTTCAGGATTTGGTTGGACTTTTGCTGCAGGAAGAGCAGACTCGGAAAAATGTCATGCAAAGAGGTGGTGAGCAAGCATTCTTTGCCAAGAACAAGGGCAAAGGAAAATCTGGTGCATATAAGCCTAAGTCAGAAACAGGACAGCCATCTAGTAAAGAGAAGGATGATGCACAGAAACCTAAAAATAAGGGTAAGTGCCATTACTGCAAGAAGCCAGGTCACTATATTCATGAATGTCATAAGAGGATAGCCAAGGAAAAGAAGAAAGAGTCTGGTAATTCAGTTGAAGACTCTTCAGATGTGGATAACAAGAAAGATGATGCCACAGTCAATCTTGTGGAAGAGGATTGGTGCTTCTTTACTTGCAGCTATGATCCCTCAAATGAGGTTCATTCACTCAGTGTGAGTGAAAGTGGTGATGTATGGTTCTTTGACAGTGGTGCCTCAAGGCACATCACGTCCAGAAAGGATTTGTTTGGCAAGATGGTACCTTCTTCATGTGGCAGAAAGGTTACGTGTGCAAATAATGCTTCTTATCCAGTTCAGGGCACAGGGGATATTATGCTTACAGCCATTAATGGCTCAGAATTTCTCCTTCAGGATGTATTGTATGTGCCTGGGATAAAGAAGAATCTTCTCTCAGTGTCTTCTTTTGCAAAGAGAGGGCTGGTTGTTTCCTTTGAGGATACTAAATGTATGGTCCGTGACAGGGAAAGTGATTTTGCTTTGATTGCTACAGGGACCTTATGTCGCGGTTTGTACCGTCTTGATCCTTATGAGAGGCACAGTGCATGTGTTGTTTCTACCTCTACATCTGCTATGCAGGATGCAGAGTTGTGGCATGCCAGGTTTGGGCATGTAAATTATGGCAGTCTCATGGCACTTCAGAAGCTGAAAATGGTAGATGCCCTACCTAATTTAGAGACTCCTCCCAGACATGTGTGTGAGGGATGTATTTTGGGAAAGATGCATCGTCAGGCTTTCAAAAAGGATAGAGTTGTTAGAGCTGTCCGCAAATTACAGCTCATTCACAGTGATGTATGTGGTCCAATGAGGACACAATCCTTGGGAGGTCATTGGTATTTTGTTACTTTTATTGATGACTTTTCCAGATATGCCTGGGTGTATGCTTTGAAGAACAAATCTGATGTCTTTATGCATTTCCGACATTATGTCAACATGGTTGAAAATGCAACAGGACAAAAAGTGCAGACTCTCAGAACTGACAGAGGGGGGGAATACTTATCTAAAGTATTTGATGCTTTTTGTTTAGAGAAGGGCATAGTACACCAGTGTACTACACCATATACACCTCAGCAGAATGGTGTCGCCGAACGAAAGAATAGGTCACTCATGGAGATGGCCAGGTGTATGCTGAAAGCAAAGGGATTGCCACATAAGTTTTGGGTGGAAGCTCTTATGTGTGCCACTCATGTGTTGAACAGGTGCCCTACAAAGGCACTCAGATCTGTTACACCCTATGAAGCTTGGTTTGATCGGAAACCTAGTGTTGATTATTTTCGTGTGTTTGGTTGCTTGGCTTATGCACATGTACCACAGGAGCTTCGTGGGAAACTTGATGATAAAGCCATACAGTGCATATTTGTTGGCTACAGCAGTCAAAGTAAAGGATACCGTCTCTATAATCCTGTCACACGGAGGATTTTTGTGAGCAGAGATGTTGTTTTTGCAGAGAATTCAGCACAACCCATTGCTGAATTTAAATTTCAGCAACCTCAGGAGTCTTTTGATGTATTTGAAGGGTTGATACCCATTGGCATAGGAACCACAGCTGATATACCGGCTGAATTTCAGAATTTGCAGCCACCACCTCGTGTGTTTGATGCTTTAAATCAGCCCCAGGCTGAGCCTGACATACAGCAAGCAGAAGAGGATATTGTTGTACAAGAGAGGACAGCTTTGCAAGAAGCTAGAACCATTCCTCGTTGGGCTATACAGACTCTTCAAGAGAGTAGACTTGCTGCTCCATTACCAGGTAGGACACGTAAAAGTACACGTGAGGCTGAAAGCTCTCACTTTTCAGAGTCAGCTTGGGTGAGTTCTATTATGGATGAAGAGGAACCTGAGAGTTTTGAAGATGCAAGTGAAAATCAGCATTGGATGCAGGCCATGCAAGCTGAATTGGATTCTATTGTTAAGAATCATACATGGGATTTGGTGGATTTGCCATCTGGCAAGAAGGCAATTGGTACAAAGTGGGTTTATAAGGTTAAACGCAAACCAGATGGTACCATTGACAGGTACAAAGCAAGGCTGGTTGCTAAGGGCTATGCTCAGAAAAAGGGCATAGATTATGAAGAAACTTTTGCCCCCACTTCTCGGATGACCACCATCCGTGTTGTTGTTGCTATGGTTGCACATTATGGCTGGTTTGTACATCAGTTGGACATAAAAACAGCCTTTTTGAATGGTGATCTTGAGGAAGAGGTTTATGTGATACATTTTATGTGATACAACCTCTTGGTTTTGCTATGTCTGGTCAAGAGCACAAGGTGTGCAAGTTGAGGAAAGCTTTGTATGGCTTAAAACAAGCACCGCGTGCCTGGTATGCAAAGATTGATGCATTTTTGACTAGCCAGGGGTTCACCAACAGTCCAACTGAAAGCACCCTCTACATCAAGAGAGATGGGGGGGATATTTTGATAATCATTCTTTATGTAGATGATATGTTGCTCACAGGTACTGATGCGGATAAAATTTCAGATTTTAAGTCCGAACTCAAATCTGCTTTTGAGATGTCAGATATGGGTATGTTGCACTATTACTTGGGCATACAGTTCATACAAAGTGAGAAGGGTGTCTTTATGTTACAGTCGAAGTATGTACAGAGACTGTTGGAAAGATTCAAATTTCAAGATTGTAAGCCTATTTCCACTCCTATGGAACCAGGGCTGAAACTTACAGTACATGATGGCAGTGAATCTTTTGATGCTATTCTCTATTGTCAGGCTGTTGGGTGCCTGATTTACTTGTGCAACACCAGACCGGATATTCAGTATGCAGTATCCCAGGTGAGCAGATATATGCACAGCCCACGGATGCTTCATTGGCAAGCTGTAAAGCGTGTGTTTCGTTACTTGCAAGGCACCAAGTCTTATGGCTTGATGTTTCCCAGGGGGGGTGACTTGCATTTACATGCATACAGTGATTCAGATTGGGCTGGTGACTTCGACACAAGGCAGTCTACCAGTGGTAATTGTTTCTTTTTGGGACACTCATGCATTTCATGGTTGAGCAAGAAACAATCTACAGTAGCTACCTCGTCTTGTGAGGCTGAGTACAGGGCAGCTTTCACGACGACAGTGGAATGTGTTTGGCTACGCAGACTCTTGGCAGATCTTCATCCTTTATTGGAGGAGCCTACTCCGATTCTCACTGACAGTCAGAGTGCTATTGCAGTAGCACGGAATCCTGTGTTTCATGCACGAACGAAACACATAGAGATACATTATCATTATGTCAGAGAAAGACTTCATGCAGGGGAGATCAGCATGATCTATTGTCCAACACATGACAATGTCGCAGACATTTTCACCAAAGCTTTACCTCGAGAAAAGTTTGAAGCTTTCCGCAAAGCTTTAGGCTTACTTCCTTTTGGTGATTGACATCATGCCTTGTACCCACATTGGCACTGCAGGGGGGTGTTAGAAATAATGTCCTGACATTATTATGGGCAGTGGCCAATGTATTAGGACCGGCCGGGCACTTTTTACTCACTTTAAGTGAGGTTTTTTCCCCGCGCCCAATAAGGCGCCCAACTTACCGTTATGTGAAACGGGCACCAGTTAGGGTTATTATATGCCCTAAGTTTTGTAACAAACTTATCTTCATTATTTGAGCTCCATCGTTTTGCTCCTTGCCTCCACACATTTTGCTTCTGTTTCTTCGCGTGCTCCACACTGTCTCTCACTCACATCCCCGTCATGGCCTCTTGGGTGGGCTAGGCACAACTGATCCTCAAGTAATTGAACTGGTGCATGGGCGGCTTTGAGCAATCAAACAGGCAATCTTGCACAATACCTTTTGAGTTGCAAAGCAGTCCCAAAAGCAAATTGGCTATATCAGTTTATTTAACTAATCTCAGAATTAGCTTCTCAAAAATTTTCTACAGAAATGTTTATTTAATTAATCATCATGGAAGTTTTATTTGGCAGGATGATTGACCTGGCGGTTGCAAAAAACCAAAAGCTCTCCATTGTGCAGGAGCTTACACAACTTCTGAAGAAGGTATGCCTGCTAGAAGGATTCTATCTTTTTATTTTGAAAAAACAAGTTACAAGGCGTATCCCACATTTATTTAATATATGAGCAGCAGTACAGTCACAACCATAGTTAGCTACTGGTTAGCAATCATTTGTTAATACTAATAGCCTGGTATGATACATTGCCAAGGAAGGGGTTGTACCACCCGTGAGGAAATGGCACTTGCCATTGATGGTGTGGCGCTAGGAAAGAGATACTGTGGGGCAGATAATGACCAGCGGAAGAAACGACCAAGAGCGGGTTGATTTTACAAGTGTGGGTGGACAAATAGCTGAAGCAGACTGTGCATGTGAGCTGCCCAGGCAGAGCATGTTAGATTGAGCAGACATAGCATTTACCCCCTGACCATGTTCAGCGACTAGCATGCATTTGTACCAGCAAATCTAGCCTGGGGTTCAGCTGGAAGAGTGAGAGGAGAATGCAGATTGACCCATGCTCTACTTTGAGTAGATTTCCAGCAGTGTGAGGTGAGATTCTTGCTCCTTTCCCAGGCAGTTGTCTCTGAGGATACTGTGAGGTAATTGGACATCGGATTTCAGCCATTAATTTACTCAATCAAGTAAAGCAGTACTCTGCAAGGGGGGACATTAGAGGCCCGCACGTGTGTGCGTGCACGTCTCTCTTCCTACTCGCTTTTTAGTTAAGTTCATTACATTGGAGACATTCATGGTGGGGCATGTGTAGGGAGTGTAGCAGTAGGCAAGTTGGAGCAGAGGTGGACGAGGAGGGCTTCATGGGTGTAGAATTGGGTGCTCCATGCCTGTATATCCTCATCTTAGTATTTCAATAGGTCTCTTGGGGCTTGATAGAGAACCTATTCGAGAACATTAAGTAGAAGGCTTTTAGCTGATGTCTTACGACTGTCAATGAGCATGCGATAGAGTGCCTCGTTAGTTATCATCAACTTCCAGTATGTGGACTCGTTTGCACTCAAGACATGCTGAATGTTTTTTTTTTTGGTAAGCACAAGGCTTGAAAGGGTTATGAACATATTTTTTTTGTCTCTTCATTTTAATTAAGCGATGCAATTGATGGCTGATGATTATATTATTTTTTTCTATTACAAAGCGAATAAGGCTATTGCAGGCTACTAAAGTATGACTTCTGAATTGGCTGTGCAACCTTTCAGATCTGTGAACAGAAGGACAATGAGATGTTTCAACCGGCTATTATGGTTCTTCTTATGTCAGTAAAGGTTAATTAGAGCTTCCTTTTACTTTAAAATTCTAGCATTTAAAGGTCTAATGAGCTTGTTACTTTATATTGCTAGCATTTAAAGGTCTAATGAGCTTGCTACATATATGCAATAAGTTAAAACAAAAACGTGCACACGCATGCACGTGGATGCTCTAGTTGCATAGGACGGAAGTGGACACGGTTGATATCTGCACAACTGCACGTGCATGCGCACCTGCGTGGGTGTCCTACACTCCTAGTTGCATAGAACTGAAATGGACACGGTTGATATCTGCACAACTGCATGCACAGTTGTGTGGTTGCTCTAGTTGCATAGATCAGAAATGGACACGGTTGATATCTGCGCAACGGAAATGGTTTGAGATTAGGTAAGGGAAATGGCTGATTTTACAGTAGAATGAAATTTATAACTGTAAAATAGAATAGAAATAAGGGAAGAAGTTGAGAGAGAAAAGAAACTTGGGACAAAGCATAGTATGGGAATTTGGGGAAGGTTTAAAGTTAGTGGAGGATATCTTGAGAGGAGGTCAGGAAATGGGAATGGAAATGGCGGTGGAGACACACATTTCTCTGTTATTGGCTATGAAATGGCTGTTTCCTGTGACTCTGCTGCGTCTCCATGGCCCTAACCAAGGATTGTTTGACTTAAGAACCACAAAGGATTAGGGCTAGACCCATATACTTGAGAAACCTCTAATAGAGGTTTGGTAGACCCAATGTCGTATACATCACATGATGGCGATGGATTTTGGCTAGCGACTCACCACTCATCTGTAGGTTTAGTACCTCGAACCACCCCCGAGCCTAAGGTCTGATTGCTTGTGAGCGTGCAAAGCCTAGATGACCCCTACCAGGCTTCCCATACCACTAGGCTGAGGCAGCCGCTTGTTTGCAGTTCCATGGCCCTGAGGTTGTGCATGCCTCTAGCAGCTCTCCTCTCCGCCACGTGGATACCTCTAATACTCATAAGTGCCTATAAGCAATATCCATCATGGAAGACACACGACTGTAAATCAGCCCACGACTGAGAGAAAATACCCATGCCTCAATACAAGCACCTATTCCCACACATGAGATGCACATATTTTAACACCCCCTCTACAGCTCAGTGTGTGCAAATGCTGGAAGAAAAACGGATGAAGATGTTACCATGGGCACCCCAGTACTGGCCGGATACTGAATACACTGCGGAAGATGCACCTGCCGACCTCTCTCTTCAAAACAAAATGCCACCTTGAACAGCAAAGAAATCTGCTTGGCTCCGAATTTACACACCAAAGTGTAGTGGACTCCATTCACTCCAACAGTGGACTCTGAGCATATCACGTCCTAGAACCTCGAACAATGAACTTGGAACTCATCCAATCTTTAATCTTTGCTACACCAAGCAATAGACTTCGAACACATCTAGTCCATAGCGCCAAAATAAACTTGTCTCTCTAGATATTTTACTTTTTTGGAACTCTGGCACACTAGTCCCATGCACCAAAAGTTGGGGCTAGACTTCCCCATCTCCCGCCACAAGCCTCCTTTGGTTGGAAGCACATGGGAGGAAACTATCTCTATAATTATTGAAGTAGGTTCTCCTTGGATATTGCAGCCTTGGGGACTAGAAGTATCACTAGAATTATTAGTCATCATCCTGTATATGATCATTGCTCTTCTATGAGAACTCGGCCTTGGCCTTGGCTTTATCTTTGTTCTTGCAATCCTTGGCCAAGTGACCCTTCTTTCCGCGAGTGGCAGCGACTCCATCGTGTCTTTCGCACTGTAACAAGTGCTTGATCCTGTCTACTAGGAGGGAACCTTACCTTCCCCTGAGAAACAAGGACAGATTTTCCATTGCAATAGCAAACCTCCGCAAGCAAGCCTTTGTGCCACCGATGATCTCAGCACTCCACCAATCTCTAGCACTTCTCCAATAGGACAAGGCACGAGGATCAATCAGCCCCCTCTCAAAACTGAGAGAGAGAGGGGCTGGATAGCAGCAAAACAGTCCACAAAAATCCTCCGAGAAACACCCAGCGGGAGGGGAGCAAAGCCGGGGAAGAAGATGAATGGCAAGGGCCACTTGTCGGGTTGCACCATAAGCAAGAAATTGTAACTTGGTTGAACACAATGCTAAGCAATACACTTAAATACGCCAAGATTTAATGGACAACATGCTCAATACTCAATACAAGAAGTAATTTGCTGTATTGACAAGAGACACACGATGAGCGGGAATTGCCGGCCTCTCCCTCAAATAAAGTATATTGATCTTGGGAGAATCAAGTACATAGTGTCATGGGCATTTCTGACTAGATTTCCATACCAATGCATATGAATACAGTATTGCAAACAATGTAGTTGTCGGTGTAGACTTGCAACTCACACTACTGTCTTAAGTGCCCATGTTCCCTACCATATGCTCTCTATTGATCCACCAACACATGGTAGCAACAATCTACAAGAGAGCACGTAGGACAAGAGAACACTACACAGGGTATGTGAACATGGTGTCCTGATCCTCCCTCCTGCTACTTGCTTCCATATTTAAGCATCAAAGCTTACCAATTGCAAGTAGAGTCGATGAGAAGACAACGGAAGTCTTCGCGATGGAAGCGTTTGGAGTGTTGAAATCTTCAAAGCTTACCAATTGCAAGTAGAGTCGATGACAACGGAAGTCTTCGTGATGGAAGCGTTTGGAGTGTGGAAATCTTCAATCTCTCTCAATCCTTCACAACAAAAATCTTCAAGAGGATGAAGGGAACCCTGGGAAAGCTTCCCCTATGGTTCAACTTGAAAAAGGAAGGCTGAAATTAGGGATTTCAGCAAAAAGACTAGAAATTATTTAAGAGTTGTTTTGCTGAATTTAAGTCATTGGGAGTGTGTGGGAGAGTGAACACCACCTAGAAACAATCTTGGAAGCTTGGAAAACACACTAGCAAGATTGGATATGGAAATGGGAAGGAGAAAGTGCAAAAAATACAGCCAAAAAGCCTCATGAAGAAGGGCGTCAACTTCTAGAGAGAGAGGGAAGAGAGATATGATGAGACGTCCACCCTAGGTGTCAACATGTGCCTTGTGGTGTAAAAGCTAGAATGGACACATTGTTGGTTGCTCCCTTTGTACAAAGGGGATAATGTCTGGGCGGTGAAAATTGGGTTTTGTCCACCTCGGGACATTAGTGTGTGCGAACACAGGGCTAGGTTCTTGACCAATACTTACCACTTGTCACATGCCACATAACCATGTCAGCAAACAGTTTCACACGCACGGTTCACGGTTCACGGTTCACGGGCAGGCATCCCCTTTCCCGGAACTACACATTGGTCAGGTAAGCATGAAAACAGCATGCAATTTCAATTGCAAGCAGGAACATAAAGATGCTATGCAATGCAGCATTGGTATGGACAATCCCCGTTCATGAGACTATACCAAAATAGACGTACTCTAGGCAAGTACACGAGGTATCAGACCCAATGGCACACCAATCCTCCAGGCATTTCCGGGCATGTACACATGGGCACAAGTCCTAGTGGAAAGCCAAGTCCACAATATCACGAGTGGCATCAATCCCCGGCATATGCAACTGCCATGGACGCCAGTCCAATGTACATACATAATGAGAAAGCACGGGTGGACCAATTGGGTGGTCAAATTCTGACATAAACATACCTCTGGTTGCTGTCCAAGCTGTAAAAACAGCCCACCGATCACCAACGAATGTTGCAAATTGGCTTAGGAAAGCCAAAAAAAAAACGCAGCCCCCTTTGGGTTGCAGTGTGACGTCGTGAGACGAAAACTCAAGGCAGGAGCACCAGAAGAGAAAATGCTGATGAAGAAGGGGCGATATTGGAGAAAACACAGCCCAAACACCACCAGCCGCTCAAACAAGAAAAAAGCAGCCCACCAAGGTTGCATTGTGATGCCTGTCAGAATACGCAGCGGAGATGATGACCAGATCTGGGAACACGAGCAAAAACGCATGCAGAAAATACAGCACAAGATAGAGAGAGATATAGGCGTGTAACTCTGCTCTATATACACAAGAAGATCCCGGAGTATGATACACAAGTGGTATGGGGGCTGGGGGCCTATTTATATGCCCCCATATGAGCAGTCGGCCTGCTGAAAAAGGCACTCCACGACTGCATCAAGTCGGCTAGCAGCATGCAACCAATCGGCCAGCATTGAGAGTCCACGACTGGTCAAGTACAGTCGGCCAGCACCGGTACACACATCCTGATGTAGTCGGCCAGCAAATGGATCCTCCTGCCAACTCAGGGCTGCCTCCCAAGCCACAGAAAAAATGGGGAAAATAAGGGAAAAATGCGGAGAGTGGGGAAAAATGATAAAACACCTCATAAGGGCAGGCACACCCACAACAAAGGCCCTCGTGTATAAAACTGGACAGGAGATGACTTCTAACAATGCCTTGCAGATGATGTAGGGATAGGAGCACCGCAAGATGAAAAATGCTGAAATGCAGCCTCTTTCAAGCTCCAAAAGCGGAGTGCCATGAGGTAGAAAAAACACAGATGGGGGCTAGAAATCTAGGTGACTGATACCATGATAAAGTTGCACAATGTGGAAGCAAAACATAGGAGAGAGGGAGAGAGGCAGAGAGAGCGAGAGAGAGAGAGAGAGGGAGAGAGAGATTAGACAAAGAACATCTTTGTTAAATTCCCACGGATCTCATCGTAGAGCGCTCCTGAAACATGACTCGAAACCTACAAAACAAAGCCAAACAACGTGAAGGGGGTGCACTGTGCAGGCCTGACTCACCACCCAACCATGACACCCGTGGGCAAAACCCACAAGTCTTGGCTGTCCCCACTGAGCCACGAGCTGAGCTAACTAGCAAGATGCACCGACCAGTCTCTACCCCATGGCGTCCCATACCGCCAAGGAGCTACCCTCGCGGGCCTCAAGACTGCTGCTAGCCTCAGCTACATGAAGCAGGTGCACGTCTGCACTAGATCTAGGCTCCTGACCGTAGAACTCTCGCAAAGACTCGTGAGACTCTATGAACAACTGACTAACCTTGGCCACCCTTTGATAGGCTCTTGGCTGGTAACCGGGCGTCCACACTTGGGTGCCCGCCTGTCCACATACTTGGGTGCCCGCTCGTTAGTCTATCCCTATCCCAGCTCACTAATCAGCCTGCCTAGCTCCAAGCTTCCCCAAGCCTCGAAGCTAGTCTTGTGTGCGTGTTGCACATGGTAGATACACTCTGTGCACATGACATCTTTGTATTATAGCATGGGGCGTTAGAATGGCAATACCACCCAGCAAATAGGTGTAGAGTAAAGTGCTTGTGAATGGATGATTACAACATGGGAGAGAGGCCCTTTATATAGGCAATAGTGGGAGTTGCTTGACTCACATCATGGAAGACACACGATTGTAAATCAGCCCACGATTGAGAGAAAATACCCATGCCTCAATACAAGCACCTATTCCCACACATGAGATGCACATACGTTAACAAGTTTTGCCTTTTTGACCTACATAATAATGTCCAAAATATGTCCCAACTAATGGTCCATGTCCTAGGCGCCATTTAGGCTCCCAAAATTGCTCCTAATTGCCCATATATGGCGTTTGTCCTTTAGGCGGTTGCAAGAAATAATCATGTCTATGTGGTGCCATTAGAAGGTGTGCACGTGACACCTTGAGCTATCCACTTGAGAGGCAATAAGCTCTTGCGGATACCATATGCTCTCTGAATGCTAGTAGCCTGACAAGAACCAACAACTATCACAAGTTTAGTTCGAGCTACTCTCACCCCACTAAATTGGGCAAAAATTGAAGGTCAGCTTTTTTACAAGCTACTACCAAATGTCCCAGCAATCTCAATCATGGAGGCAAATTCTATAGGAAAATTTTCACAATGTCCAGAACAGATTTAGATTCTATCTACCAGTTCTCACACTAGTCCCTTGAGGGCTTAATTGATTTTGAACTTAAACGTTCATTGGAACGAAATATTTTGATTGACTAACAAAACTAATGAAAGTTTCGAATATCAGTCTACCTTTTTGGCAAGTAGAAGCTCCCCATTCGGTATTCTATGTGTGCTTTGTCCTCGTAAATCTTGAAGACACAACACACAACCGCCTCAAACTAGAGGTTTAATTCCAAAAACTAGGAAGTATAATACTCACCTAACTTGTCCATGGTCTGCAGCCCGTAGGACAAGTGGGATGACTTCAAATTCTCAAAATCATCATGATTCCTTAGAACACATTCCACTTGGAATTTCATTCAGCTTAGTTAATTTCAAGTAGTCCTAAACCTTGGACAGTATAAAGTCCCTAAGTGAATAGACCTTGCTATTAAGCATAAGCAAAAAGGAAACACGGTAAGTGACTCCTCTCGAAGGATCACCTAATACATATGCATAAATAAGATAAGTACAAACAAAGAAGGGTGCAAGGAAGCTCACTACCCAACCGTAGGATCAGTACTTTGATCCACCCTCGAGCTAGGGGCTAAGGCTCCACTAGAGAGATACATGCTAGTAAGCACTGGCATCCCATACTACCAGTGCCTACCCATAGGGGCCCTTGGCAAGACTCTCTGCGATTTGCCATGTCCCTGGCAAGGGTAAGCATCTTAGTCCAAGTCCAGATCACATTGAATCAATAATAACCCAAGACTCACTTCTATAGTGCTTATCGATGTAGCTTGCTATAAATAACATTCTAGTCATAAATAGCCAATAATCTTGGATTTATTAAATCGTTAATTCGAGGGCTCCCCTAACCCTGTTGGATTAGTATCTAACCACAAGGGTTAGCATTACGTACATAACATTCCTCTCCACTTAGGACCTTGCACTTTTGGAAATAAATGAAGGAGAATCTAGCTACCTGCATCAACTGTCTCCGAAATTAGGTTTAGACCTGTATATCAAATCCACATAGCCACAAATCAAGGAACAAGCTCAACTGAAGTTGCTGTTCTTCTAACATATGACGGTGGAAACAAGATATAAAAAACAGAACCTTTTCAGGTCCTTGAAGAACATAAACCATCCTTTAATCCTCCCACTTCTCATGGAATTGGAAGCTTGAAATCGTCGAGACAATTGTTTGCTAGCTACAACATAGTACCCGTCCTTTTCAAGATTTGGTAATCCCTTGTAACTAGGGGATATCATACCTCTCTCTCAGAGACTCTTAAAAACTATCAGGCACCACAACTATGTCTCCTTCAAGCTATCAAAGTCTCAGGGAATCTGAGTTTTAATCCAACTCCTATTGAACATAATCTAGCTATTGCTAGACCTACATGCTCAGAAGTATCATAGGCAAACTTGACCATAGAGATGTACCTCTCTCAATAAAATGGTTGCTTGGAGCTGTATGCTAACCTTCAAAACCTGATTCCACCCTCTCCGTCTGACGACAAAAAAACAGAACCTTCTCAGGTCCTTGAAGAACATAACCCATCCTTCAATCCTTCAACTCCTCATGGAATTGGAA
Organism: Cibotium barometz; assembly: GCF_041138505.1. NCBI lineage: Eukaryota > Viridiplantae > Streptophyta > Polypodiopsida > Cyatheales > Cibotiaceae > Cibotium > Cibotium barometz. The sequence continues at coordinate 44,820,991 of NC_141058.1, read as the reverse complement.
ACCTAAAATCGTCAAGACAACTATTTGCTAGCTGCAACATCATACCCATCCTTTCTAGGATCAGGTAAATCCTCATACCTAGGGGATAACAATTTTGGTTTTAACCCAATCTAGCTATTGCTAGAACTATATGCTCAGTCTCGAGTCTTGGTCTAAATCAATGGAGCTTCCCACCTGGACCTGCTGCCAATACCGAATGAAACGCCCATCGTTTAGACATAACAGTTGATATTGTACTTATTCTTTCTATCTTTAGTGGTGCATTTGCCCTATCAACTACTTATTTGCTGTACTAATTCTTTCTATTTGCTACTTCCCTTAGTGCTAGGCTTCATTATGGCTGAGTCTGCCCTGCATCTCTGGAGGTTTGACAGAAACTCAGTACGAAGGGCTTTGTGTGAATATATGCTCTTATGTGTGTGTGTGTGTGGAGTGCGTGTGTGAGAGCATATCTTGATACAGAGTTCTATTGGGCATTGATGACATTAGTGGGGATGTCGTAGTATCTAGTCCATACTATGCATAATGGAGTTGATAGTTGTATAGTCTTGTGGGTTGACTAGTATATAACATGCACGTTCCTAAAAGGTGAATTTGGGAATGTTCCTGGATTCATCTAGGTATATAATTCAGCCGTATTAGCTAACATGCAGATATCACATTGTGAAGTTTTCGTCCGAGTTGCAGCCAGTTGATATTGTGCTTATTCTTTCTATTTTTAGCGGTGCATTTGCCCTATCAACTACTTATTTGCTGTACTAATTCTTTCTATTTGCTACTTCCCTTAGTGCTAGGCTTCATTATGGCTGAGTCAACCGTGCATCTCCGGAGGTTTGACAGAAACTCAGTACGAAGGGCTTTGTGTGAATATATGCTCTTATGTGTGTGTGTGTGTGTGTGTGTGTGTGTGTGTGTGTAGTGTGTGTGTGTGTGTGTGAGAGAGCATATCTTGATACAGAGTTCTACACCCACTATTGGGCACTGATGACGTTAGTGGGGATGGCATAGTATCTAGTCGATACTATGCATAATGGAGTTGATAGTTGTATAGTCTTGTGGGTTGACTACCATGAGTATATAACATGCACATTCCTAAAAGGTGAATTTGGGCATGTTCCTGGATTCATCTAGGTATATAATTCAGCCGTATTAGCGGACATGCAAATTTCACATTGTGAAGTTTTCGTCCGAGTTGTGGCCAGTTGATATTGTGCTTATTCTTTCTATCTTTAGCAGTGCATTTGCCCTATCAACTACTTATTTGTTGTACTAATTCTCTCTATTTGCTACTTCCCTTAGTGCTAGGCTTCATTATGGCTGAGTCTGCCCTGCATTCATCTAGTTATATAATTCAGCCGTATTAGCAGACATGTAGATTTCACATTGTGAAATTTTTGTCCGAGTTGCGGCCAGTTGATATTGTGCTTATTTTTTCTATCTTTAGCGCTGTATTTGTCCTATCAACTACTTATTTGCTGTACTAAATCTTTTTATTTGCTACTTCCCTTAGTGCTAGGCTTCATTATGGCTGAGTCTGCCCTGCATCTCCGGAGGTTTGACAGAAACTCAGTACGAAGGGCTTTGTGTGAATATATGCTCTTATGTGTGTGTGTGTGTGTAGTGCGCGTGTGAGAGCATATCTTGATACAGAGTTCTACACCCACTATTGGGCAGTGATGACGTTAGTGGGGATGTCGTAGTATCTAGTCCATACTATGCATAATGGAGTTGATAGTTGTATAGTCTTGTGGGTTGACTACCATGAGTATATAACATGCACGTTCCTAAAAGGTGAATCTGGACATGTTCTTGCATTCATCTAGGTATATAAGCCTCTCAAGGAATCATATAAATTGGCTCTAAATTGGGTGAAAGATTAAGCCTCTCAATCCTAGCAACCCCATCCAAATTACCCTTTTGATTTTCTTGCCAAGTCTTGCGTAAACTCTGTCTACCGTAGGGTAACTATTCCCCATAAGGATAGAACATAGCAAGGTTAGAAAATATAGATACACCTAGATACTCTACATGTTGCAAATCCTAGCATCCCATACCAATAGGGTACACACCGTATAAAATTTCCTTGAGACTTTTAAAGGTGAGTGATCAATTCTTTCCTAATTAGGTCTTTGTGCACTATACCTCCACCCCATGTCATGGTCCAACCTAGAGATAAAACTCTGGAAGAAACAATGAAATAGTTCACACACATCCACACATCCAACAACTCGTCCTAATGGAACTCCTACAAGGAAATATACCTTGCGATCTGTTCCAATCTTGTGATATTTCAAATACTGTAAAGCAATCTCATCCTGCTTTTCTGTCTCAATTTTTTATTATCTTTGAGGATTGTGTGTGTGGGAGCATATATTGATACCAAGTTCTACACCCACTATTGGGCAGTGATGACGTTAGTGGAGACGTTGTAGTATCTAGTCTGTACTATGCATGATGGAGTTGATGGTTTATTGTCTTGTGGATGACTACCATGAGGTTCTAAATTGCACTTTCTTATAAGGTGAATTTGGGCATGTTCTTGGATTCAACTAGGTATATCTTTATGCTGTATTATCGTACATGCAAATTTCACATTGTGAAGTTTTCGTCCAAGTTGCAACCAGGTTATATTGTGTTAATTCTTTCTATCTTTAGTGGTACATATGCACTATCAACTACCTTTTTATTGTAATAATTCTTTCTATTTGTTATGATCCTTGGACCTTAGTGCTAGGCTTCATTATGGTTGCTGAGTCTGCCCTGTATCTCCGGAGCTTTGATGATAGAAACTCCGTACATAGACCTTTGTATGAATTTATGCTCTTATGTGTGTGCGTGTGTGCGTGGAGTGTGTGTGTGTGTGTGTGTGGGAGCATATATTGATACCAAGTTCTACATCCACTATTGGGCATTGATGACGTTAGTGGGGATGTTGTAGTATCTAGTCCGTACCATGCATGATGCAAGTTGATGGTTTATTGTCTTGTGGATGACTACCTTGAGGTTATAAATTGCACTTTCTTATAAGGTGAATTTGCGCATGTTGCTGGATTCATCTAGGTATATCTTTATGCTGTATTAGTAGACATGTAAATTTCACATTGTGAAGATTTCGTCCAAGTTGCAGCTAGTTGATATTGTGTTAATTCTTTCTATCTTTAGTGGTGCACATGCCCTATCAACTACCTTTTTGTTGTAATAATTCTTTTTATTTGTTATGATCCTTAGTGCTAGGCTTCATAATGGCTAAGTTTGCCATGTATCTCCGGAGCTCTGATGACGGAAACTCAGTACATAGACCTTTGTATGAATGTATGCTCTTATGTGTGTACGTGTGTGCGTGGGGTGTGCGTGTGTGGGAGCATATATTGATACCAAGTTCCACACCCACAATTGGGCATTGATGATGTTAGTGGGGATGTCGTAGTATCTAGTCCGTACTATGCATGATGGAGTTGATGGTTTGCACTTTCTTATAAGGTGAATTTGGGCATGTTCCGGGATTCATCTAGGTATATATATATATATATATATATAGGACCAAATCTTGAGACTTGCACACATGTTCTATACAATATTATGCTTTGCTGGTGCATTTTGTGAGCACCAATCACATATACACCTATCCTTTTGGGCACTTTGTTTTAGACGAAACCGTGCAGCTCGAAGACCATAAACTAACTTAGCAGAGAAAACATTTGTGAAACTTCGCACTGACGTTTACTAATTGAGTGTCCTCCAACCGTCTAACTTAATCGCTATAAACCACAATTAACAGTAGATGAAAGTGTACAAACACATTGAAACATCTCATAACAAAATATTTTGTTATATTACAAAGTCCTACTGAATTTACAAAATAAAGAGTGGGATTGCAAAATTACCCTTAAAACATACTGGAAACATCTTCCAAAATATGACCCTTTCAATCTTCATGGACGTCATGGTTGTAAAACCATTCTTTTCCTAGACTCTAGTATAACATCGACCCTATCTACATTCATAATAAAAAAAATTTAGGGACTATGTATAACTTTGAATAGATATCGGTAACTGAGACACACGCGTGTCCTAGATCTGTGCCCGCCTTGTTGCCAGGTTTACACGATACATGTCATCACTTGGTTGTGTCTTCACTCCCAGCTTCTACACAAGTTTAGCGTTAATGAAGTTGTGAGTGCTACCAGGGTCAAAAAGGATGTGCACTCTCCCCCCTAACACCGACCCATACATACGTATCAAGTCGTCAGGACCGAATACATTCCATGCAAGCACTCTGGTGAGGGTTACGTGTTACTTCAGACAAATGAGCTGCCTTGGTCTTTGCCTTCGGACAACTCCCCTTCATATGGCCCTTCTGACCGCAAATGAAATACCTTCCTTCCCTACTGTTCTGAAGGGTCTGCTGGTGCTTTTGATCCCTCTTCAGATTGGGTTCACTGAAAACTTGGGTTTGGTTCAGTGGAGCCTTCTCACACTTAGAGTAGTTTACGCCTGGAAGCTTGCTCACAGGTTTCTATGGGTTGAGATTTTTGGCCATGGTCTCCTCATAAATCCTCACATTCCGGTCCTCCATTGTCTTGCTATGATTATTCATTACCTGGAGCTTGTGTTCTTGTGCCAACCCATGGATGAAGAACCCACACAATGTTGTGGCATCCGTGTGACACGTTGGCACTACAATTCTCTTAATCTCTGTAAGTACGTGTCGAAAGACATGTTCTTGATATCCAAGTCCGTGAACTTGGCCACAATATCAAACTCATCCTCCACGTGGAGGAATTCATCTCAAAACATCGTCTTGAACTCTACCCAAGTACTATGTTTATTCCTGAGTTCTCTCCACCATGTCAGGGCTTTCCCCTTCTAGAGACCCCTAACCATCTCAATCTTCTGGGCTTCTCTGAATGGGTGGAACTCAAAGTGCATGTTGCCAAGAATCAATCACTTTGTGGGTCCTCTCCTTCCTTGCACCCTCAAAAGCCTTGGGTGCAAAAGGAGGAGCTATTGCTGGCGGCCCCGCAGGAGCATCTCTATCAGTGAGAAAAGGGTTAGGCTGCAAGAGCCTCAAGAAAGCTTCCCGCTGGTATGTATGATGTCGAGCCAAATGCTCCTGATAGACTTTGTAGGCAAAGTGTGGGTACCCTCGATGGCTTCGTTGCATAGAAAAGCTGAATTTCTTCTTGCAACTCAGCCCGGACTTTTGCCATTGTTCCTCGAAGTATGTTTTCTCCATGTGTTCCCTTGACCCGTGAGGACGATCTTCCTCATGATCGGAAACCTCATCAATGAATTGGAGTCGTGCCACCACGGTAAAGAAAGAAGGGAAGGAAGGTCTGCTGCCACAAGATTCTGAAATTCAGAAAAGCAGGAGAAAAAACATATGCTTGACGTGAGAAATTGGAGAAAAGCATGCAAAAGAAGGTGACCCACCTGTGCGAAGAGCCGGCTGAGAATTTCATCATGCACCGAGTACAAGTCTAAGGCTAAAAAACACACCCAAGTGCTTTTTTGTTTTTTCAAAAAACTTGGCCCCTTTGTTAGATGTGCGTTAAAAAACAAAACCCCCCCTTTCCCCCTCTTGCATTCTATAAAAAAAAACTGCCCATGCTTTTTTATAGTAAAAATAGCACCAGCTTTTTTCTCTAAAAAACGCTCCCCTTATATGGCTTTAGTGCCTTTTTCTGCGGACTGCAGGTCATACAGCCCGCCATCTCCTTCTCTCTCCTCCTGTCCGCTGCCCAGTTCTGGCTGCCTGGCTGCTTTTCTGCGCACACTTGCCCCATGGCTTTGTATGGCCTGCTTCACAGCCACTGGCCCTGCTGCCAGTCTGCACATGCTGAGCCCCTCTGCACATCTGCTGCTTGGCTGCCTACCTGCGGAAAAGCTCCTGTTTGCACTCAGTTTTGTGCGCAACAACAGTGCGCCTGCCACGTTGTCTGTCCTCATGGCAATCTGTACATGGCCGCCCCTTCTGTGTGCGCGTGGCTGCAACCACGCACATACATACACACAAAAAAACAGGCACAAACAAAGGAGAGGCCTCTCTTCCTAAAATTTAAAGATGGAGAAACACACACAGCCTTCTTGCAAAAGAGGGCCACACTGAAAGGAACCAAGATCTACCTAGGAGATGACCTCAAGGCTCACACCCATGCTGTTGGAGCACAGATGGGCGGGAATGGTACAAGTGATGGAGGCTCGGAAAGCTAGGAAGTGGGCAATATATAGAGAGGGGTGGGTGATTATCATGGAGTCGTGCTCTACATGACCCATAGTTGCAAGCATTCGTTGCATTCGTGCATTGGCATTCGAGTTTGCTAAAGAATGCTTCAAACCTTGGTGTAGATGCATTTGTGACATTTACTAGATGGCCAATTTCCAAAAGAAAACCATCTCGGTAGACTAATGTGTCAAATTTGGGGCTTTTCTGGGAGAGTTTCAAATTTCAAAAATATCAATAGACACTACCTAAAGGTTGTAGGCTTTAGGCTATAGTGGGCTACGGTTGTGGGGTACATCACACACCTTCAAGCTTCTTCACAATGTTGAAAGGTGAATGGCGATTGTACTCCCTGCATTGCAGTTTACTTGAGTGCGATTCCCAACATTCAACAACGTTTTAATTCAGTACGCTCTGATGAGCCATGCCACCCAATGTTTAGTATTTACATGCTACCCAAGAAAAACCTAAAAGATGGCCAGCCGCCCAAATTTTTAAGTTGCAAAAAAGTGAAGTTTGCAAGGTGTTACAAACGTGAGAATGTAGCAAACGTTTGCTAACCTATGCAAACGAGAATGTTTGCAACTATGGCGCGACCTATGAGACCCCACAAGAGATTGTGGTCTGGAACTGCAATGGAGCTCTGCGGACAGATGCAAGTTTGTTTGAGGATACATTTAGAGGACGTGACATGATCCTTTACACAGAGACACACCAGTGCCAGAGGAGCTGGCTACGTGAGGTGAGGGGATATAGATGGGAGTCTGTCCACTGTCCACAATCCCGCACGATGGTAGGAGGCACTAGAGGCTTGGGAGGAGTGGCCATACTCTACAGGCAAGAGCTACAACAGGTGATCAGACGGAATGAGGATGCACAACTCATATGGGTGAGGATCAGTACTCGGAGATCCCGTGACATCTACCACCAGTGGGGAGTCCCCATACTTGCCACCATATGATGATATTATGAGTTTTTCAAACCTAGGGGATATCCTCCTTGTTGAAGACTTCAATGCCCATACTGCCAGTGCACAGGCACCCCTCTTCTAGATGGGTGGAATATAGAGAAGGAGATGTAGGAGGCTGAGGAGCGAGTGAAGGCTGTTCAGATGGCAGAGGAGGCTACACGTAGCTCATATATTGGTGATATGGCTGAGAGTATTGAGAAAAACTAGAGTAGAGATTAGGATCAATACCAGAACTTGCTATAGGAACCGGTTATCCCAAATACTGAGATGGTATGTGAGGCGTAGAAGTCATGTGTACTTGAGTGCCAAGAGGTACCTGTGTAGACTGCATGGTAGTATCGCTCACGAGTCATGATCAGATGACGGGTTGGGTGTTGGATAATCGGAGTTTCTTGTGGTGTGTGAACACCTCTTAGTGGTGAAAGTATGTGTGTGTGAACAGGGGCTGCTTATAGTCACTAGAGTGTTTGTGTGTGTAAGCACATGATGTCATTAGTTTAGCCAAGTGTCACTGCCCCATGAGTAGAGTGTTGAGAAAGATAAGGCATTCAGCTTATAAAAGCATTGCACCTTGTGAACTTTAATACATCAATACAAGCATTACATTGTACGATGCAATCATCTACTCTCTTACTTTCAGTTTGTTCCATCTCTCATTGTCTCTCTTTTGCACATACACCATGGATGTCTATGACCCTCCTTAGCTTAGGCATGTGGAAGGTATCAGAGCAAGGTGCTCACCCAAAGTTGCCAGAGCTAGTCATCGCCACCCAGAGCCAGTTGCCTCCGCTTGCCACCATCCCCAGGTGGCGCTAGTGCTGGGCGCACCGCCTTTGCCCAGCCCATCGGAGCCACCGCCACCTTTGCCGCCGCTTTTCAAGTGGTGTGACTGTTGAGGGATCCGCTGCCGCCATGCTGCTTTTTCACCAACGCCTCCACTGCTTCGGTCCATGCCTAGTGTACTCTGCCACCTTGCTTGGTCCTTGCCACATTTTGGCCTACTCTCCAGCGCAACCCCCTCTGCTCCACGTACTAAAGGTTTTTCTCCCACAGAGAAGAAATATTTTTTCATGATTATTTTAATGTGAGTCATGATTCCTCTACCCAGGTCGTTCCCTCAAAAAAGATTTGTAATAAGTGGTAGACATGTATCTTAGTTTTTATATGTATGTACCACCTTGTGTTATAAAAGGCTTAAGTACTTCAATTTATCCTTGTTTAGCTCTTTGGGGAGGTTGATTTTTTTGAGAGATTGATGTAAGTGAAAGTCATGAGTGGTCAAGCTTTTTTGACACCTATTCCCTAGATCTCTAAGTCTCTGCGTGTCATAAGCCTCTGAGTCATGCTTGTTGAGCCTTTGAGCCTTTTGTGCCAAGATCACTTGCCTCTGAACCACGCTTACCAGCCTTTGAGTCTCTAGCAGGAAACATGTGTCACCGTGCAACCTGAAGGGTGTAGCAGAAGGGAATGTCACATGCACACCCTTCGGATTGCACGGTTACAAGTTGGCATCATCATCATCGTTGTCGTCATCATCAGGAGCACATAAGCATCATAACCACCATAAGGAGGGCATGGGACTCCAGTTGGCAGCCATTAAAGGCTGTGTTACAGTAGTCGGCAACCTTCAAGGGTGTCCACTGTCTAGGCAGCAGGTAGGACAACACCAGGCGGTTGACCAGCAAGTATGGGCAAGCATAGAAAGAAGCGCATCATTTCAGGATTTTATTCATAAATATTTGTGCAGAGCTGGCCGACCAGCACCTCAAGCATCATATATAAGAAGGCATAAATCAACATAATCATCAAGTTCATTCATCGGATCAGAAGTTGATCAAGTCAGAAGTTCAGCATGAAGTCAACATCTTCATCAGTATGAAGTCAACATCAACATCAACAACATAGATCTGTTCAGAGATCTCATCTGACTTGTAATCATTTGCATCATTAATATAGTTGCATTGCATTCATCTAAATTCATCTCTATAGTAATTAAGTTAATTAAGGTTGTGATCCATAGGGAGTGTTCACACAAGAAACTCCAAATACCCAACAATCCCCCCTTCGGAGTGGTGGAGACTCCCCGAGATTTGGTCTCAACACTGCTTTCTATTGCTCCATCTAAGACATGTTACATCATGAGGTTGATCGTAGTAGTGTTAGTGTGTGTGCACACCTCTTAGTGGTGAAAGTATGTGTGTGTGTGTGTGAACATGGGCTTGCAGCCACTAGTGTTTGTGGTGATCGTAGTAGTGTTAGTGTGTGTGAACACCTCTTAGTGGTGAAAGTATGTGTTTGTGTGTGAACATGGGCTATCAGCCACTAGTGTTTGTGGTGTAAGTATGATGTCATTAGTTTATCCAAGTGTCATTGTCCCATGAGTAGAGTGTGTAGAAAGATAAGGCATTCAACCTGTAAAAGCCTTGTACCTTGTGAACTTTAATACATCAATACAAGCATTACATTGTACGGTCAATCATCTACTCTCTTACTTTTAGTTTGTTGCATCTCCCACTCTCTCTCTTCTGTACATACACCATGTTGGAATGAAATCTTGCCCTCCTACTCCTCACGCTGCCATGTGGCATTGTATTATCCTACATAGTGGGTTGAGGTCTAATTGACTCCTCTATATAGGGCTAAATACCCCTTGGTTTCCCCTCGTCCATCACCTTTATGGTGTTTCACGGGATCCTTTTTTTTTTTTTGGGGGGGGGGGGGGTTGGCCGGTTGTTGTTCTCTGTCCACGTGCTATGCTTCTGCTCGCGTGATGCTCTGCTGTTCCGTGTTCTTTCATGGTATCAGAGCCTCATCAGCTCCTGTTTGGCACCATCAGGCTTCGCATCTAGGCTTCATCAGCTTTTGCTCGGCATCAGGCTTCACTTCTAGGGGGGTGTTGGAATGAAATCGTGCCCTCCTGCTCCTCATGTTGCCATGTGGCAATGTATTATCCCACATAGTGGGTTGGGGTCTAATTGACTCCTCTAGGTAGGGCTAAATAGCCCTTGGTCTCCCCTCATCCCCACCTTATGGTGGTTCACGGGATCTTCGGGTGTGTGTGTGTGGGGGGGGGGGGACCTGGCCGGTTGTTGGCCTCCGTCCGCGTGCTATGCTTCCGCTTGCATGATGCTCTGCTGTTCCACGTTTTTTCACACCATGGATGTCTATGATCCTCCTTAGCTTAGGCCTGTGTAACCCTAAAACCTCTCACTAGCCACCAAAAGCATCCACATACTTCCTGAAGTCGTTTGTTGTTCCCCCATGGAGTAGAGGATGCAGAAATCTCAGCAAACAGGGAGTAAAAAGCTTTTGAAGAGGGTGTAGTAGGGATCACTCAGCTTATGAAGTGAAAGAGCACGCTTTTCTGCAGGACAAAGATGCTTACAAGGTCGACCAACAGCCAGCCTTTTACACACAAGGGGCCGGTTTGAGCAAGCTCTAGAAAAAGCAAGTTTCCACCTAAAAGCATGCGTCTACACACACCCAGAAGACTAGTGCAAAATCAAGGATGAAAGAGACCATCATACTTACACCCAATCCTTGCTCCGGTCAAAGCTAGCCGGGTAAGGACTGTGTGGTGTTAGCTCTATCTAGAACCCCGGCTTCTGCATAGGTAGCCTCAACTAGCTATCTACAAGCCGTCAAAAAAACCTTGGCATCCTTGTTTATGTCCACTACCACAAGACTGCCTGCTGATGCAGCATCCTGGGTCATGTCAGTCCTGACAAGATTGCCTGTCACAACCAGTGGCTATGCGGATAACACTATGGGTTTGCACATTCCCCTACCATCTAAAAAAGAAGCAGCAGCAGCATGCATGTGCATGCGCACGCATGCACAAACCCCCCCTGCATGTGTATATTATACATGTGTATGCGTGTGTATGTATGCAATGTGCATGCATGCATGCATGTTTGTTTGTTTGTCTAAGAATATATATACACATAATAAGTAATGTAAAATTTTGCATACATACATATACTCGTCGTTTTTCAGCAGTCTTAGTTCTAGAAACCTTAAAAACAATTTTTTCTGTGTTCTTTTGCAGAATGCGATCTGTTTTGGCTGGTTTACGACTTCAGAAGGACAAGATCTACTACGAATGTCAAAGGATGTATGTTTTGATTTGTCAAATGCTAAAGTTGGTGGAGATTTTTTCTGCAAATACTGTGGCATGTGTGTACTGAATGTGTCAGTTGCAAGGCAACTGATCAGGAGTTTTTATTGCTTTATCTTGCCAGCTCGTTGATTTTTTCACAGGTGTGGGAGGTTGGAATGCTGTCGATAGTAATGAGGCTTCCCAATTTATTTCCACAATTATACCAAGGTATATTTTAAGTTCCACTACAAAATAGAAAAACATTTGAAGAGGGATCTGTTGGTCGTTTGGAAAAATAATCAAGTGTGTTTCCTGATTTCCTAATTGAAATGCTAGGCTTATTCTCGTAGCTGAAACAACCTCATGCATGCAATCATGACCAACTTGCATCCAGAGCAACACACATAGGCATAGAGAACACTTGACAGACTCACCAACCTTACCATAGGCCAAACTGCTCTGGACCACCCCCAAGTGTGGGTGAATACACCTGAGCAGTGGGCCTCTAGTTCATGGACCAACTTGCCAGCAGATGACCATCAATCATGTCCCATACCATGCCTGGCAACCACCAGGGGGTTTATGCAGTACTATATCCGCCTCATGGACTAACTAAATCCAAACCCACACATTGTTGCGCAATGTGTGGGTTTATGCAGTAATATATCGCCCTATGGGCTACTAGACTAACTCCAAACCCCCACATTGTTGCACAATGTCCCGTTATTTGCACACCCACTCACTTAAATCGGCCTCATGCCCTATCATTAACTTTGCTTTTATGGGATTATAAACCGACTCTCAAATAGTCAACTGCTAACCCACAGTATACCATGCATGACTTATGGAATAAAAGTTCAATTCACGATTACAAGTGATTATGTGGATTGTTTTTTTGGAGGCTTATCGCTATGATGTGTGTGGTATCAGGTTTTATCCATTACTTAACCTGCAGACTGTCATAGTTGCATTGGAGGCAAAGGTAAATTGAATCATGCTTAGCACTACATAATAATCTTCAGCCTCTATTCTCCATTTTAGACCATTTTACTTTGCCCTTTGTCTAATCTGCACTAGTTTTCTTCTATGTTTTGTTGATCAGCCAGGGTATGAAGCTATGGTATGTGATTTCTATGTTTTAAAGAAGCCTGCTGCTTCTGAAGAACTGGTATGTTAACTCTAAAAACATTCATGTGAAACCTCTCCTTGTAGATCAATTTGGCCCTTTGTTATTCTAATAGCATACATATAACCATATGTGGTAGTGCTTATCATTATCTAAAATCAATTAAATGTTTTTTGGCAGCGCATGTTTGTCATACGAAAGGATAATCAGGACACGTCTTCTTGCCTAGTCACACCCAATCATGTAAAGTGAGTATGGTTACCCATAACCTTCCTATTATGATGAAGTAGAACTTGCTTGCTAACAATTCACCTCGATTCATATTATTCACAGGAAGTGTACCTTTTCATTCTTAGGCTGGATACACAACCTTCCCTGCCCATGTGATGCTCTTAGAGTTGGACGGGCAAGATTGCTTGTCCTCAATGTGTGGTTTGGATGGGATCACTCACAGGCAGGGGTTGTTTGTGTATCCAGTGTAAACACTTGATCATTTCCTTCCAAAAGTGGTTAGACAGTTGATCACACACATTCTAGACATGGAAACCTTTGACAATCCATCAACAAAAAGACATGAATGTGTGTAAAGCGTGCTTTCAGGGACATTCCCTCCAGGCTCCAACGAAGCTTCTTTTATAGTGAAAGAGGCATGCTAATAGGTACCCATCTGATAGGAGAGATCGTGTGTGTCCCAACTGTGTGTCAGATGTCAGACTGCTTGTTTAGTTGGGCAGTATGGGTTCTGTGCTGCAGTGGAGCATGTTGAATGATAGTCATAAAGATGAGCCACAAGGAGTCAGGAGGGTTTTATGTGATGAAGCTGGTATTTTCATAGGTTAAAGCTGGTGTTGTCACACGTGGTTAATTTTGTGTTTTGGGTAAAATGCTCAATGGGTGGAAATTTGTATTTATTTTTTGGCAGTTTTCTGGTGAATGGAAAGGGTGTTGAGAAGAGGAGTTTGACATCTCTGGTAAGTGAATTGGTTTTTGTTAAAGAAAGCTCTGCTCTCATTGAAATAAGGTTGCTGACAGAATATTTTTTTTCCATATATTAAGGCTGACTTTAATTAGCATTTGATTGTGTGAAGTGTAGTAACGTGTGGGATGATTTCTCTTATTCCTCTTTGTAACTTTCTTATTGTGTGGAGCATGTCCAGGTGTGACTGTGGTTTGTTTGTGCTAGCCAGGACACGGGGCCACAGATGCCCTCAAACGTAACTGGAATGCTGAAGATTGGCACAAATTTACTACAAATTGTTGGGGATTTTCCTGGTCGGTTTTTTTTTGGTGTGGCTCCATGACATGTAGCTATCAGATTTACATTCTTGTCGACAAGCATTCTTTGATCTTTTGCACTTCTCTTTGATCTTTTGTACTTCAAACATGAAAAATTGTGCTCAAAACTTGTTTTTTTGGGTTAAATAAAAAAGTAGATACTTGAAGTGCAATTGTAATGAGATTTAATTTTTCATTGAATTATGGTGCATTTTGAATACCTGAAGAAAAGACACTCCTCTCTCACCAAGACACATACTCCTTGGGGATAGAGGACCATTTTCAATCTAATGGCAATCCATGATCCATGAGTTTGGATCCCCCTTGTGTCCATCACTGGACGAGGTCCCTAGATGGCTTTGTAACCTTGTTAGGTTTTGAAATACAGTGCCATCATGGTCCGTAACTTTTCTAGGCACACTCCCACCACAGTAGTACAATAAGGTTTTGAAATACGGTGCCATCATGGTCCGTAACTTTTCTAGGCACACTCCCACCACAGTAGTTCACTCATATTGTACTAAATTGGGCTCATGAGCTGTTTCACTCCCCCCTAAAGGTGCTAATAAACCTTTCTTTTTTTTAAATATTTCCTTTGTGTCTATTTTTTTCTCAAATAATGTAAGGGTTCTCCTAATATGTGTAAAGAAGCATGTGGATGCATATATGTGTGGATATTGTGTGTGCCACTGTGCCACGTGCGCGTTCGTGTAGTGCGTATTGTATGTGTCTCACCTTTAGTGACCTTTGAACTTTAAATAATTGGTATTGCCTTTCTGAAAGTCATATGACCAATTGCCTTTCTGAAAGTCATACGACTGTGTTATGCCAGGACATTATTTGATTGCAATTGCTCTCACCACCACAACAACAGATTTTAGCTCTCCATTGAACTTACAAATATACAACCATGCTGGCTTGAAAGCACAAGTTGGTATGCTTTTAAGTTATCCCGTAGAGCAATTACCAATTCTTTGGTTGACAGATGCAATATACTAGATTGTATTAAACAAGGCTGCAATAAGTCTTTATAATGGGACTTCTTTACTTTGTGCAGATGAGGAGTTGATCGAGGGACCTTCACGCGTGTCACTTCTTTGTCCAATAAGGTGTCTTTTTTCTTTGCCTAATAGGGAACAGAAACTTTGCATGCTGATCATTTCTCAGACAGGATCCTATAGGTGCATATGTGGTTTAAGTACCCAAGCACTTATCCACCATGATGCCACAGCAAGGATCCTATAGGGGTTTTAAGTACCCAAGCACTTTCCACCATGATGCTACAGCCACTATACTTTGCCATTCTATGTCCACCTTTTCACTTGTACTAACAACAGCTTCAAAAGCATGTTGCTCTCAACTTTACGGTATACAAGTCCTCTGGCATAATGTTTTTGTCATTTCTCTCATCTGGTCCAGCAATTATAATGGCGAGCTTGTAGTATCTTCACCAATGTGATGGAGGATGGCTTTTGCCTACAGGTTTCCTCCTGCCCGCCCTTGAGAGCTACCAAGGGCTTGCAAAAAGATTGTCAAATACTGTCACATTCTTAAACTGATGTAACATTGTCTGTTGTGGGAACCAACTCTAGCTTTTTGTTGCGACTCATAAGCATCACAGATGAAAACTCAAATGAATCGTTCATACAAGATGATGTTTTTTTTGGTGGGATTTTTAGTGGGGCTGCATGGTGCTAGTTTTGAAGCCTTAAGTCCATCGTCAAAATGCATTCTCTAAATTTACTAACATTAGAGAGGACATATTCACATCACCAAATTAAAAAATGAACCTTCTTGTGCTTTGTGAAGCGCATAATGCGTTGATGGGGCAAGAGCATTACCCTCACCCATAGAGTCAGAGTTTCACAAAACATAATTTTTTTGGTAATTCTTTGTGCCAATGTTTCCCTTCGAAGTTCAAGAGAATGCAACAATATGACCTTCTGGTTGGAGCGGCTTAAGCATTGAAAGATTTACAGTATAAAAAAAGTCCTTAGGAAACTCAAAGAAAAATCTTACTGCTTGTGAAAATATTTGGGAATGTGGTGGATCGACAACAATACCAGAGCCTGTATTATACGAGAAGGGGCTCTTCCTTCGAATACATTTTAAGGTCTGTCTACATAGGCAGTCCTGGAGGGTTGCTGAATCTTATTCTAGATGGATGCAAGAGTATGCGCAATATCCAACCAAATAGTTGATAGTGCCTGAATGTGGAAAGTCTGGGTGCCCTCAATGACCTCTGTACAGTTAGATTTCCAAACGTGCTGAGGGAAGGCCTGCACGATTGGTATCCACAGCTGAGTAGTGTCCGGAATGGTGATCAAGGAATTAAGTCGAAGGAGATAGATTTGTACAGTGCCTGTACTTCTAAACATGTTATCGTTAATATTATGAGTGGCTTCATTAAAATGGGCCTTTAATTTGTGTAGTTATGAAACTGCCCAAACAGTAATTAATGATGGATATAGATTAGAAGATAATGCATGCGAGTGTGTATTGTGTGGAAGAGGATGCTGTTTGGTACACCTTCATGCCCTTAACGTTTTTTTATGTGTTTTTTTTCCTGGGCAGTCACAAACGCATCACATCACCTGTTAAAGGATCTTCATGCAAGCATCATCAGGTATATGCTGGTATACGCTTGAATGGATTTAAGGCACTTTCTTTATGCTGCTTTGATGGCAACAATCCCTCTTTTTCCAGAAGTTGATTTAAGAAACCTAATATTCCGACTTTTACAGTGCTTTGACTATAGTAGTTTCATGGAAATCAACTCTAGAAGGCCTGCATGGCGTTGCCCATATTGTAACCGACATGTCAGCTTCCCTGATCTGCGGCTTGACCTGCAAATGTTGAAGGTTTGTGAAGGTTGATTGTGGCAGTTTTCACCATGTGCCTGTATACATGTTTCTGAGGATTAACTTTATTGTTTTGAACAGATTTTAAAGGAGGCTCAGGAAAGTGCCATGGATGTGATGGTGTCTGACGATGGATCCTGGGAAACATTATATAATGAAGGGACATCAAATGCGAACACAGGCATGTCTCAGGCATGCAGAACAAAAGATCAGAGTTCACCCAATGGCTCGGGAGAGAGCTCTGCTGAAGAGGGAGAAATTCGTTTGGAAAATAATGACACAAACTACATTGATTTGTCAGACAACGAGGAGCAGGAAAGGCGAGATCATGATGATTCATGCGATGCATTTGCTGTAGCCAGTATAGGTGGTGGTCGTGGTGGAGAGATGGAAGACAGAAAGCCTGATGTAAGGGATATTAACATAGCCATAGCAGTGTCTTCGACTCATGGGCAGGTCAACGCCTCATCTTCCCACTTATTCACAACTTGAGTTCTTGCTTCTCAATCCCAGTGATTTTACAGATTTGCAAGGTTTTCATGTTTAGTTGAAAAGACAGATTTGAGAGCTTGCACCTGTTCTTCTGTGGGTTTTGCTAGAGTTTTGCCTTTGAATGCTGAATCTTATCCCACTTTTGTACACTAATTCAGATGGAAGCTGTCCGGGAGAGAAGTTGGGTGGCCATGTCTACAGTCAATGCTGCAGAACCAGCCATTGCTGTCCCTTACAGCAACAGTAATCACAGTACGACTCTCACATTACCCAATGAAGGAACTGGATATATTGCCTCAGAGAATTTTATAGAGAGGCAAGCAAACAGAGAGATAAG
Source organism: Cibotium barometz (assembly GCF_041138505.1). Taxonomy (NCBI): domain Eukaryota; kingdom Viridiplantae; phylum Streptophyta; class Polypodiopsida; order Cyatheales; family Cibotiaceae; genus Cibotium; species Cibotium barometz. Next base: position 44,803,608 of record NC_141058.1, on the reverse strand, counting down.
CAGATCACCAATAGCTATACAGGCTTTGCCTGCCCAAACATCAATCCCGAATGCCAACTTTCGTGCCCGCTCACGTACAAGCTCTCAGCCAAATTCACCTGCACAAGCAAGTGGTGCTGTTCATCCAATTGCCACCAGTAGCACTCAATTTGGGGTCAATCAAAGGCCCATTCAAGTGCAGCTGCCTAGTTTTGTTGGCATTCAGGATGGTCAAGTGCTACTGAATACTGGGCAGCATCAGCAACTTCAGCAAGATGTCCAGGAGTTTCTAAATACGAATCAGTTACAGCAGGTATCAAGAACGTATACACATGTAGCATTTCATCTTTGATTGTATGCTGCTTGGAAATGTAAAACTACCCTTAAAGGAAATAAGACCATACTATACTGAACACTTGTATCAGTATAGTATTCAGCTTTGATTGTATGCTGCTTGGAAACATAAACCCACCTCTGAAGAAAATAAAGATAACACCATATTGTTTATAAGCAATCCACTCACTTACATAGGCTTGGAGCTAGGAATAAAAAGCAGTTCAGCCACTTTACACCGAGTCCAAATAATCTTAAGCCTAATCTCAGTAACAGAGACATCCTAGCTATGTTCTTTAGGCACATTTCATAACCTGACTTTGAATTGGCACATATATAGAAACCTACTAGTACTTTATCGTTGGGCCACCTTTTTACCCGTCTGGGTATTTTTTGAGGGAAGGTTTTTGTAAGGTTGTGTTCCAACCCTCACAAGATGGTCTTCCTGGCTACTTTTGGGTGTTTGGGATTTTCAGCTAACTTGGATAACGCCCAGTCATATAGGGATTGGGCTATAAATAGAGCAGGAAAGTGCATTTATCAATAAATAAGCTCTTTCACATTTACACCATGCCTGTAAAAATCACTACCCATAGAGTCCCTATCCTGAGCTGCCCCCATATGTTACGACCTTTGGGGCCATAGCTCTCTCTCTCTAGTATGCACATGAAACCCTGCATTTTTTAAGGGTGTGATTTCATTGGCAATGTATTGATAGTCATTTGAATTTTGGCAATTTGGTTAGTGTTTGATGTAAACTTGATGTTTTGGTAGTCTTTGAATCCTTTGGTGTTATTTTGATAATGACATGGCAAATGGTTTGTGCTTGAAGTGAATGATCTTCACTGACACCATTTAGAGTGTTTGTGAAAGGGCGCGGATCTGCGGGATCACAGGCAGAGGTTCCAGCAACAACGTACGAATGTCACTCAGCCTCCACTACAGCCTGTTCACAGGGTTTCTAGAGACCATCCATATTATTTTGCAGCTAGGAATATTAATCAAATGAGAACTGCTGAACGTCAGGGTGGACATCAACAGGCTTCTTTTCAGCAACCCATCCGCCCAGATTCTCCAAGTCTACTTGATAATCAATTTTGGCAACAAGTACAAGCTCGGCTACTACAAGCACAGGCCCAAGCAACCCAACAGCAGCTTCAGCAGCAGGGTCACTTGAATTTGGGCTCATATGCAAGTAATGCCCAAAGAGAAGAAAATGTCAGTCCAGGATTTACAGGTGTAGCTGAAGGTGTACCAATGTTCAATCAATCCCCTGGTGGGTCAGTAGCCATAGCTAGTGCGTTGAGGAGGCAGACTTCCCAGAACACTCGAACAGTCACACCTCAATACCTCCAATCAAGCAACAATCCTTTGATTGTTCCCAACACAAATACTCCCCCACGAGACCAAAGGTGGATGAATCCTTTGGATGGTCTACCTGGACAAGTGTCGGCGGATATGTCGACTGTACTTCTACCAGAGCAAACACAACGACCGATGGTGAGGATGAGAGGTAGCATTACCAACTCTGGTGGGCGAGATACGGCTGCAAACACTTCTCTCGGACAGTCTCCCACGAATTTGGCTTGGTTGTATGGTGGATCATCACAACCTACGCACGTACAAATGCCCTCAATCGGTAACTCAAACCAACCTTCTAGGTTCTCACCTGGGATCTCACC
>NC_141058.1:44589114-44796614 GCF_041138505.1 Cibotium barometz | reverse complement strand
TGATTGGACTACATTTGTGACAAGGTCCATCATACAACAAGTGTCCCCATAACAATAAAAAGGCTTTAAGCAAAACAAGAGAACAACATTTTACAATGTATAGGATTCACTCTGTAAAGTGACTTTCTTCAACAACAAGGTTGGCCTTGTCTTTCTTCTTGTCTTTGTAGTAGCACTTGTGAGGTGGATGGTTGTTCGTTCCACAATGCACTTATCAGGGCATTTAGAATGAGAGGTCATAACAAAAGTGGATGCCATAGGAATGAAGAAAGAAATTAATTTGTGTTCTTCTCACCTCCCAAAAAAATGCTCATGAGAGCACTTGCAAATGTTGATGAAGTTGGCCCGTGTTGATGTAGCCCTTCAAGTGATGAAGATTTTGAAAGATTGATGGAGTGCTTCAAGTGCTGATGTAGAAGAGATTCCTCAGAGAAAATAATCTTTCTTGAAGAAATAGGGTTAAGCAAGTGTTTAATTAACACTTGATTAGTGTTAAAAAACACTAAAATGAAGTTTTGGAATGAGCTTTCATGGAAGCTTCATATCCCGCCTGGTTTTTTTGATGTAGCAACCGCGTTTTGGGCTAAGGACTGAGGTGAAGGACCTTCAGACACAGGGCTTCAAAAGCCCTAAGACAATGTCAGCAGAGAGGGAGCCGCTCTACAAGCGCATGTGCGGTACGACCAGTAAGCTAGGGAAAACAATGCGCCGGCCTGCTATTCTGCTAATGCCGCGACTGGCTGTTCTCGTACGCCAAGCATTGATTGTACGAAATGGTGCACCTAGACTTAATGAGCAACTCTCTAGTTGAAATCACACCCTAAAGCGGCCTGGAATTACTCGGAGTCCTCCACTAGCAGGGGGTTGGTGAAAAAAGGTGAGATCCACTATTCAAGGGGGAGAATATCACCCTATTTTTCCTAGGATTTTGCTCTTGATACCATGTTAGATTTAGGATGGGAGAGTGAATGAGCCATTCATCATGAAAGAGAGTTGATAACATTCATATCATTGATCCTTATCAAATGAACAACTACATGAGGCATAAATAGCCTTGAGAGATACGTCCCATATGACTGGATACATGAGTGGATTGACATCATTGCTTATGTCATTAGGAGCTACACACAACCTTAGGCTTGTACATATCCTATGCCCCTTTTGATATATGGCTAAGGGACAATGTTGGGCTTATATTTTAACAGGCATCTCTTCATGGAATGGAAAATAAAACAAAAAGAAAACATAACTATCTCACTTGGGTGATACAAAACTATCCATGGAAAATCATGGAATACTAGGAACATGGAAGATGAGAGGAGCATCAGCCCCCAATATATGGTATACCACTCTCCAATATATCAAGCATGGGGCTAATGACACACGTGCGCGCGCGCACACACACACACACACACACACACAGGGAGGATGTGTTTTCTTTTACGTTTTCTTGTTTTCAAACTCAATTTGTGTGTGTGTGTTTGTGAGATCGAGAGACAGAGAAAGCGCAAGAGAAGGTGTGTTTTCTTTTATGTTTTCTTGTTTTCAAACTCAATTTGTGTGTGTGTGTTTGTGAGATTGAGAGACAGAGGTATACCACTCTCCAATATATCAAGCATGGGGCTAATGACACACGTGCACACACACACACACACAGGGAGAGGATGTGTTTTCTTTTACGTTTTCTTGTTTTCAAACTCAATTTGTGTGTGAGTGTGTTTGTGAGATCGAGAGATAGAGAAAGCGCAAGAGAAGGTGTGTTTTCTTTTATGTTTTCTTGTTTTCAAACTCAATTTGTGTGTGTGTGTGTGGAGAGAGAGAGAGAGAGAGAGAGAGAGAGAAAGAGAGAGAGAGAGAGAGAGAGAGAGAGAGAGAACATAGGATGGTTGATCATTCATGCCACCCTACGTGGTAGTTCTTTTTCACCTCATTGGCCATCCTACGTGGTACCCTTTTTTTAGAAATTATAAAAACAAAGTTTTGCGAGTATGTACGATGTTGGCCTATCCTACATGGTAGGTATTTTTTATATTTTCTTCAAATAATTATAAATAAAATAAAACAAAACTACCACATAGGATGGCCATTCTACACGGTAGTTTTCTCTCTCTCTCTCTCTCTCTCTCTCTCTCTCTCTCTCTCACACACACACACACACACACACACACACACCCTCATGCACGCGCGCACACACATACACATAGTCTCTCTTTTTCTCTCTTTCTTAGCAAACACACACCCTCTCTCTCTCTCTCTCTCTCTCTCTCTCTCTCTAACACACACACACACACTCGAACCCCCCTCCCTCTCTCCCTCTCCCTCTCTCACACACACACTCTAACACCCCTTCTCTCTCTCTCTCTCTCTCTCTCTCTCTCTCTCTCTCTCTCCCCCTTTCACACACACACACATGCCTCTCTGTCTTTGTGTCTCTACCTCTCTCTCTAACACACACCCTCTCCGTGTCTTTGTGTCTCTACCTCTCTCTCTAACACACACCCTCTCTCTTTCTCTCCCCCTTTCACACACTCACACACATGCCTCTCTGTGTCTTTGTGTCTCTACCTCTCTCTCTAACACACACCCTCTCTCTTTCTCTCCCCCTTTCACACACTCACACACATGCCTCTCTGTGTCTTTGTGTCTCTATCTCTCTCTCTAACACACACCCTCTCTCTCTGTCTCCTCTTCTGTCTCTCTCACACACACTTTCATGTATAGCCCCCCCCCCCCTCTCTCTCTCTCTCTCTCTCTCTCTCTCTCTCTCTCTCTCTCACACACACACACACACACATGCGTGCGCATAATTATGGTAGTAGGAAGTAGTGGTAACAGTAAAGACAACTTATTGTGCTTGCACCTTTAAAAGAAAATTCACACGATGGGTCATACCATGGACCAGGCTTCCACCCACCATGGCCCCCTATCAAATAATCAAACAGATGTACCTAGAAGGATGTTAATGGTGCTTATGAATTTTACAGTTCTTTCACTAGTGGTGGGTAAATAATTGCTTGTGTTTTCTCGTGGAGCAGCTTCAACTATAGTTAGCCAACTAAAATTAAGAATGACAAGCTAGTTATCTCGCTCATTGTTTGCTAATGATTATTTAGGAGCTTGGTAGAGTATTGTTGACTATGTGATCTACTCGTGTTTGTGGAGTTGTGCATTAAGTGTGACCTCACGGGCATGAAAATCAAGAGATTTTCATAGTTATGGCATGTGGGCATATATTGATCTCCTCACCTTGGACATCACTTGTAGAGGTTTCTTGATTATGTTAGCTCTCTCTCTCTCTCTCTCTCTCTCTCTCTCTCTCTCTCTCTCTCTCTCTCTCTCTCTCATCACACACACACACACACACACAAAGTTATGGTAATGGAAAGTAGTGGTAATGATAAATACATCTTATTTTGCTTGCACCTTTTGAAGGGAAATTCAAGCAATGGTTCAACCATTAACGAGGCTTCCACCCACCACGCCCCCCCCCATCAAACACATGTACGTGGAAGGATGTCAATGGTGCTCATGAATTTTGTAGAGTTCTTTCACCAACTGGGATAAGTAATTACTTGTGTTTTCTAATGGAGTATGATGTTGAGATGCTCCACTATTAATGATCCATGAACCATTCATGTGCCAAGCCTTTCTTTAATTGCCACAAATAACTCCAATTCTACTTCAACAGTGTACTTGGATTCCTTCAACGGCTTCCGTGTTGCTTCTCCTCATAATGCTTACAAGATGATTCTCAAGGTTTTGTATCCTTGTTTGATTCATCATCTCATTATAGTTGTTAAAAACTTGCTATGCTTCAGAAGCTATGATAGTATGTTGAATCAGGGTCATCACTAAATCAATGATTCTAGTGACATAATGTATCGACATTTCTTTGCCTCCACACCAAAGTGAGAGCAAGAACTGGTGGTATGCTTTGTAATGGATATGTGGATCTAGAATAGGACCCAACTTTGTATCAACCCCAGTTGTGGTTTTCCTACTATAAATCAAGAATGGAACTAATCTTGAATTTCAAAAGAGCGTTATTTGTCCCATCCAACTTCCCTTAAGGAGAAGTAAGAGAGACAACATAGGAAAATCAAGAAGGATTTCAAGATGCAAGATAATTCCACCAAGTTTGAAAACTTCTATGTGAAGATGGATTTCAACAAGACCCTATCTTTCTTCCAATTTAAGATAGCATTCTTTGCTTCACAAAGAAGTCTAAGCTAAGACATTTAACCATGAATTTAAAAAGGGGTTGCTAGTAATACATTGATGGCCAAAAACATTATGGGATAGCTACATCTACCTGGGAAGAGTTTAAGCAAATGTTCTACTATTAGTTTTTGTTAGTGAACTTTGAAGAATGAGTGGGATTTAGTTACACAAGATGAAGGGGAGTTGGTAGATTCCTATATTGACAAGTTTTGATACACTTCATAAGGTTATTCCTTGTATGAAACTTTTTTTGGGGAAAATAAAAATGAGAAAGTTTGATTTGGACTAAAAGTGCTTAAAGTTACCCATCATACTTTGAATTACTTAATGAACTCATCCACAGTCATGGAGCACCTACACATGGAGTCATACAAGGCAAGGAAGTAGCTCAACTATTGGTCTACTTCATTCATTTTATATGATTTCTTATTGGATAAATTAATTTTCATAAAGATTGCAACCAACATATGCCTAAATGTACCTTAGAATGGAGGGAGATATGTGCATGTGGTGTCTGTAATTAGCACTATATCAAGACCATGAGAATTTTTTAATGGTCCTTTGAAAGGCAACGATGGAATATTATTGATCCCATGGCATACATGCATGAACCCTAATAAAGATAACAAGAAAGAGAAGCTCACTTTTGTGCATATGGGAAGAGACCATCTGATTCCCTTTCAAGGGATTTAATTCTTGTTGTAAGTCACACTCAAATCTATAGGCAATGAAGAAGTTTATTCCTTAACTTTTGTTAGAGACAAAAAAGAGAGAGGTAGTACTCTAGAGGACGATTTAAACAGAGGGAATCGTTTCTTGTATCAGTTCCATGATTATTTTGTTGAAGCTCTTCCTTCCACCATAACACTTTATGGATCTTGGATAGACTTGATTTTTGGAAATTCACCACCAAATAGAATACCTTACAAGGTGAGTGAAAGTCAATGGGAGGAGATTATGCCTCAAGTAAATGAACTCTTGGAGAAGGAACTCATTTGGCCTACTTCTTGCAAATTCTTCTAATATGAAAGAAGGATGATAATTATCGTATGTGTGTGGACTACAAGACTTGAACAAGATCACAACCAAGAGAAGATTTTGGGTTTTGACACGGGGGATTGTTAACAACTTAGACAAGTTGGATGGCTCAAATTACTTAGCCATATAGACCTAAAGAGTGGGTAACATCAAATACTAGTTCGGCCTTAGGATCATCTTTTCAAACAACTTCTTGGTTGTCTCTTGTGGAACGATCAACGCTTCAATCACATTCCCCATATGATGGTATATATCTTAAAGGACTATCAAAAGATTATAGGTACTTTCTTCAATAACAAATTGAATTTCACGAAGATGGAGGAAGAACATCAAGCATATCCCACCATTTTGAACTTTAGCAAGATAAGCTATGTAAGAAAAGTGAATTCTTTCTAACAAACGTTCATTATCTAGGACACAATATAATGGTTTGAATTAAATACATGAGATCTATAGTTTTTCTTGGGTTGTGCTCATACTACAAGAGTTTCATCAAGCACCTTGCTTATATTGTCTCTACTTTGCATAATCTAACCAAGAATGTGCTTTTTAAGTGAGCAACCACTTAGAAGTAAACTTTTGAGAACCTTAAGGAAGCTCATATTTTTAACCTAGTATTGATCATATGGGATCTTTGTAGACTATTCAGTATGGATTGTAATGTGTGGGGTGACCACATTGGAGTGTGTGGATTACGGTATGTGTGGTGACTACATTATTGGAGCTATCCTTAACACTAGTTTGGTAACATTATGGATATAAAATTTTCCTTTTACTATATTGGCCAACTACATTGGAGCTATCCTTAACGGTGGTGGTTTGGTAACACTATATTGGACATACAAGTTTCCTTTGATAATTTTTTTAAAAAAAATATCTCTCATGAGAAACTTTGTTTGATAATTTCCTTATCCATGCTCTACATTATACCCAAAAAAAAGGCATGCAAAAAATCATATATCAAAGTTGCTAAATAGAGATTGGCATAGCGAGGATTGAAAATAAATAATGTTTTAGAAAAATCATTGTTTTCAGAGAAAAATAAAATAAAATTTCCTTAACCACCCCCAATGTCTATGATGAAGAATTTATGCAAAAAATATTGGCACAAGGAAATAAGAAACCATGTCAGTTGCACCATTATTTTTATACCTCTTTGCACCAATAGGCAAAATGAAAATTCAATTCTAAAGCTAGCATTGAATCGGGGAGAAAGGTAGGAAATGATCATGATCCAAAAGAGAGAGAAAGGTAGGAAATGACGTCTTTCATGTGTCAATAAAATTCTATGAGTGTTCAATATTAACACAAGATAAAAGTGTCCTAGGACACTTTTATGTCTTGTTTGCCAAACTATTCTTAATCAATCAAGAGTCTCAAAAAATAGCGTATGAGAGAAAGAAATTATAACCTTCTCAGATATTTATGAGAGTGTATGAATAATTCTTAGCTATGATTCACGCCTTGAAAATATGGAGACACCAGCTTTTAGGTGTGGAGATCATTAAAATAACTTCAACATTTTCTAAATCTAACTAAGTTTTTTACTTAGAACCCCATGAGAGGGGTAAACTTTCTTTCTATGTTTCATTTTCAAACCTTACACATATTTGTTTTAAAAAATGTAATGGTGGATGCCTTATCTAGGAGGCCCTAGGTCTGTGCCATTCAGTTGCCTATCATTAGGAAGTTTCTGATATGTAATATTCTTATCATTTAGATGTTGATTTTGCACATGTATTGGTAGACATAAATAAATCGAAAACAAATCTATCATTTAGAATGCAAGAGGGGTATCTTAGGATGAAAAATTCTATGTATCTTGTTCGGAATCTTACGAAAAAAATTTTATGGAGTAGTGTTATGCACTTGTGCATGCATGGCATAACAACATTTTACCATTTGCACATGCTCTCAAATGGTATTTCTTTTGGATGAGTATATCAAGGAGTATGTTAAGCAATGCTCTAAAACGGTATTTCTTTTGGATGAGTATATCAAGGAGTATGTCAAGCCATGCTGACCTTGCTAGATGGTGAAATTTGACAAGCATAAAACTTTGGGCCTACTTTGACAGATGCCTATTCTTTCTTAGCCATGAGAGAGTATAGCAATGGGTTTCATTATAAATTTTCCCATATGAATAACTTGATTTGGTCAATCAGTGATATTTTTTTTTCTTTTGGCTGAGTATACTAAAGGATACCAAAAGGAGTATGTCAAGCAGTGTTAACCTTGCTAGATGGTGAAATTTGACAAGCCTAAAACTTTGGGTCTACTTTAACACAATTACCTATCCTTTCTGAGAGAGTATAGCAATGGGTTTCATTATAAATTTTCCCATATAATAACATGATTTGGGCCATCACTGGCATGTTTATTTAGCAAACATGCACACTGCATACCTGCTTATAAGGAAAAACATATGGTTTTGACATTTTTGCCACCGATGTTTGAGCATCATGGAGCACTATGGTATGCCTCAATATTGCTATTGTTAGAGAAAGGGACCCAAGTACTACGAGTCTCATTTGCCGGGCACTATTCACTAATATGGGTAATGAACTAGATTTCTCTTTGGCCTATCATCCTCAAACACATGGGCAAAGAAAATTTACAAATTCATCCATGCTTGATCTGCTTTGTGGGAGAAGCTTTAACACTATTGGATTTTCATATAATAGCATAGTTTATTATTCCACAAGGAAATATGTTTTTGAGGTAATATATGGAAAATAATGTTTATGTATATTCTCCGAACAAAGGACCAAATTTTTTGCTCTTGGCAAGCATGTCATGGATCTTGAAACAAATTATGCACAAGGCAAGTAAATAGCTCAAATATTGTACTATATTCATTTTATACGATTTTGTATTGGACAAAATAATTCTCATAAAGATTGCAACCAACATATGCCTTAATGCACCTTAGAATGGAGGGAGATATATACATGTGGTGCATATAATTGGCACTATATCAAGACCATGATATTTTTTTTAATCGGTCCTTTGAAAGGCAATGATGGAATATTATTAATGCCATGGCATACATGCATGAACCCTAATAAAGATTACATGAAAGAGAAGCTCACTTTTGTGAATATGGGAAGAGACCATGTGATTCCCTTTAGAGGATACAATTCTAGTTGTAAGTCACACCAAATTTATAGGCAATGAAGAAATTTATTCCTTAACTTTTGTCAAAGAAAAAAAGAGAGAGGTAGTACTCTAGAGGATCCTTTAAACAAAGAGGGAATCATTCCTTGTATCACTTCCATGATTATTTTATAGAAGCTCTTCCTTCTACCACAACACCTTATGGATCTTGGATAGACTTGATTTTTGGAAAATGACCACCAAATAGACTACTTTACAAGGTGAGTGCAAGTCAATGGGAGGAGATTATGCCTCAAGTAAATGAACTCTTTGAGAAGGAATTAATTTGGCCTACTTTTGCTAGTTCTTCTAATATGAAAGAAGGATGGTAATAATTGTATGTGTGTAGACTACGACTTGAACAAGATCACAACCAAAAGAAGATTTTGGGTTTTGATATTGGGGATTGTTAACATCTTAGACAAGTTAGATGGCTCAACTTACTTACCCATATAGACCTAAAGAGTGGGTAACATCAAAATACTAGTTAGGCCTCAGGATCATTTTTCCAAACAACTTCTTGGTTGTCTCTTGTGGGATGATCACTGATTCAATCACGTTCACCATATGAGGACTACATCTTAAAGGACTATCAAAAGATTATAGGTCCTTTCTTCAATAACAAACTTAATTTCATGAAGATGGAGGAAAAACATCAAGCATATCTCCCCATTGTGAACTTTAGCAAGATAAGCAAAGTGAATTGTTTCTAACAAAGTTTCATTATCTAGGACACAATATAATGGTTTGAATTAAATACATGAGATGTATGTTTTTTTGGGTTGTGCTCATACTACAAGAGTTTCATTAAGAACTTTGCTCAAATTGCCTCTACTTTGCATAATCTAACCAAGAATGTGCTTTTTAAGTGGGCAACCACTTAGCAGTAAAATTTTGAGAACCTTAAGTGTCAGAGTCTGTTCGATACCCCCAACTACGTGGTTCTGGACACCTAGTTGGCTCCAAATGAGCAATGACTAATGCAGCTGTGCCCAATGCAAGAAGCCAATGCAAGGACGTTGAGCTACTTGTCTACCTTAGTGTGGGGAGACTGATTATGAATGTGCAAAACAGGTTAGTTCCTAAGGTTGTCCTGAATCTGAGAAGTATTCCACATCTAGATAGGACCAAACTTAACATAAGATTAAACATTGAATAGACAAAGATGACAAGACAAACAACAATAAGCAAAGACTAGTAAGATAAAGACAAATCCATTCTTGAGTAATATAGCACCATGCCTTAGCAAGAACTCTGCTCATGAACAACCCACTCAACTCTCATGTTTCCCTTTTTGGTATTGTTCCTCTCCTTTTTGGCCCAAGTAGACCCGACATGAGTCTTTTACTATCCAGACAGGAATGCACTCATTCCCTACCATCTCAGCCAGGTAGACCAAGTCTACTCTAACTCCTCTATCCCCTTATCTGATTATTTCCCATTTTTTCCCTTCACAACCGTGGGTACTACTCCTCCTCTCAAGAAGCTGTTACAAAACAAGAAGGCTCGGTTTGTTGCACAACGGTCAATCCGATCTGAGCGACAGCCAAATGGGCTGATTGCTACTACTAACACGTGGCATCACGGTGGACATTGTGCCAACAGCAAAGCCCACACTCGTTGTTTAGAAAAATTGTGTGTTCGGATTGCCTCTAAATATGGATCCTCCCATCCAAACTCCCTATGGGTTGTTCTAGCCGCCTTCATTTGATACCTCTTGTGTTGCAATGCCTCTCCTGAGATGAACTTGATGGGGAGATCCTGGGCATACCTTGGCTGATAAGCCCTCTTCCTGCTGCTTAGACATGCCCTATGCCCGTCCTCTTGTCATCGGCTCTTTGGAACTGTACATCAATGGGCCTTGCCTCTAGATGCCTTGCCCTTGCACTCTTCATTGTTTGCTATGGGATGATAACACCTCTTCAAAGACCGTTTGCTCAGGTTCCTTGGCCTTCTTTTCCTGCCAAACTCCATTTCCACCCATAGGACGGTATTCCTGGTTCGACGAACTGCGGCAATCCCCTTCCCCTTTCTTCATGGTGACTCCATTTGGCAAGCGGCTTTAGCAGAGTCACTCTTAGAATGAGATTTTGGCTCTTCACGTGGATCTGCGAGTCATAAGAGCCCCCTACTTCCACACACTATGCTTGATCCGAGGGAGGGGCTTCTTCCTTGTCTTGATGCTTCTACCTAGGAGTTGCTCTAGCCATGTCTCTCTGTCTTTGACACTTACAACTTACAATACTTACCTGATGCTCCTAACTAGTTGGAAGGTCTTAGGGTGCACAAGCTATTTGGATTAAAGTTTGCATATATTTAAGGGCAGTGCCCTTCCAGACACCCATGCTCCTTTGGCCCATTTCCTCTTGAACTCTTTTTTGCAGGTCTTCTTTTTTCCCCTTTTCCCTTTTTCCCCAGCCTTAGAAGTCCTCTATCATTTTATCTTTTGCTCTCACTTCCTGGATGCATACCCTCCTCACGGCATCCACCTGCTCCTATCTTTTCTTGAGGTCAACATGCTATTCGCACTTCTTTTGTGTGTACCCTTCTCATAGCATCCATTTGTTCTTGCCTTTTCTGAAGGTCAGTGTGAGTTGTCAATGCAACATTCAGCTCATTCACTATCATTTTTCCTCCTCTTCCTCTTGTCACTCTTGTAGGTGTGGTAACCTCCATCCTTTTTGAGGGCCTTTATTTGTCTGGCGGTCCTGTTTCTGCTGCTCTTTGAACTCTTCAACCAGAGCCTCCAACTCCAACTCTGAGCATAGCCTTGTCGTTTTCCTTCTCCTTCAGCTTCTTTGTAGTTGCCCATGCATGTTCCTTTAACTGCTCATTGGGGAATGAGGTCCATTGATGACCCTTTGTATATAAAAAGTTCTTTCCCGTTCCCATCTGTTTACGTTGGCTGGCTTCGTTCTATCTCCCTTCAAGAGGGTGAACCTCCTTTTCCAGATTTCCACTTCATTCTTTAGCTGCTCATTTTCCTTTTGCAACTCTTTTTCCTTGCTGGCACCTCCCCCACTGGTTCCGGCCTCCTTGCCCTCTTGGTGGCTAGGTGCAACTACTTCCAAAGATTTTGTCGGTTACACGCCTATTAGTTGGGCTGGATTCGGATGTCCGGATCCTCCCTCTGGATTTTCATCGTGTGAATGGTAGGGCACCATCTATCGCTGCAGCAAGGAAGGTGTCGGGGCTTGCATTACCGCCATTATCAGTTTGTTTAAATATTCCCCCACACCTCCTTTAAATCCTCAATTGCATGCCCTTCCCATTGCTCCATATTTTTTGCCTCCAGCTCGTAGACTTCTGAAAATTCTTTGGCATCAAGGACAGCTAGCTTGGCTTGTGCCTTGACCATCTGTCGGCCTTGGCCTGCGCCTCCTTTATGACTCTGAAGGGCTACTCTCTAATCAAGGCAACTTGGCCTTTTGTTATAGCCTAGCTTTCCTTGGCCATGTCCAAGTCTTCTTACAATTGCACATAAGCTTGTTCCTTCCGGGTCATTGCTTCCCTTTAATCTCTTTGTTGGCCTTCAAAGTTCTCATGTGGTTACATTAAAAAACCATAGAACTCTATCTACAAAGAAACTTTGGAGTTCTTTGCCAAAAGGCTTGTCTAGATTTTCATAGGCTTTTTTGGAGGTTGGGAGATCTGCAATATGATGTATGAAGTCATCAGAGAGGTCAAGGGCTATGAGGCCAAAGGCTCTTTGATCCCTAAGCTTCCATGCTTTCTAAGTTGTATCTTCAGTCTCGGGCATCTTCTCTTCTCCTTCAATGAAAGAAAAGGGCAAAGGCCCTTGCCCATGAGGCTAAATTTTAGTTTAGTTTGCCAACTATGGGAACTTTTCCCATTAAATTTATCAATGAACATATGAGGAGCCATGATATGCTATGAATTTGGGAAAGTCTTTAGCAAAGGAAAGTTTCCGATGCTAGTGTCTAATCCCTAACAAAAAATGCCCCAAAAAACAAGGTTTCTAAAAAATAGGGTTTCTAGAAATTAGGGCTTCCAAATAATGGGGTTTTGATCAATGATGCTTTAGCATGCTATAATAACACTTTAATGCTTGATTTATACCCTTAATTTTGAAAAATGATGGAGTAATTAGGGTTAATTGCTCTGATTAAGCAAGATTTTGTAGAACATTAAAAGGCCCAAATCAATTTTACTTTCCTAATTGATTAAAGCTATTTGAATTTTTTATTGTTGTAGGTAATTTTCTTTGTGTCGATTTGATCTCGCTTATTTTCTTTGTGTCAATTTGATGCATGCTCTCCCTTTTTTCTTCAAATTCAATACTCTCTACCATGTGTGTTGATGTGTTGCTGATTGATTGAAGCCCTTTGATTTGTTGTGATTGATGTAGGTGATTTTCTTTGTGTCGATTTGATGCATGCTCTCCCTTATTTTCTTTGTGTCAATTTGATGCATTGATGCATGCTCTCCCTTGTTTTCTTCAAATGAGTTGCTCTTTGATTCGTTGATTGATGTAGGCGATTTTCTTTGTGTCGATTTGATGCATGCTCTCCCTTATTTTCTTCAAATTAGCTACTCTCTACCATGTGTATTGACGTGTTGCTATCTAGGAGGCAGCTAGTGGGTTGATGTTATATTCTCGTGGTGTGGGCAATGCTTAGAGGAGACAATGGTTGTGCTTAGGCTTAGCTCGCCTAAGTTTATCCTAGCTAATCTAAACTTAGCCATGATGTTGGTGATGCACACAGCTATGATGGTAGGCTATTGGTGATGTGTACATAGTTATGATGGCATTGATGATGATGTGGTTGATTGGCCATAGAGATGGTAGCGTTAGAGAATCTGTATTGATAGATGGCTGCATAAGAGATGAGTTGTAGGTGTAAGTAGCAAACAGCTCATCCTTTTCACAATCTGACCATGAGTGCTTGCTGCACAATTTGTGAGGTCCTTAATGACTGGGCTGAGAATAGGCGACGGTGACGTGACACGTTTCCCTTTCCATATATGCGCTCTTTTCGGGGCGGTAACCTCGATTTTCCCACCAATTCCACATTACTACTGCCAGTTGACTCCTCAATCTTTATACACATTGCAATCATATTTACATATGTAATGCCTAATTTTGGATTTTGTTCTTTTCTATTTTCATTCTCTCGAGAATCCTGTCTGGCTTCTAATCCTTGATCTTGACTGGACTCGGATCCTTCTTGTTGGACATTCTCCATCATCTGATTGGACTCAGATTCTGCTTGTTAAACATTCTCAAGATCCAGATCTAGATCTAGACACACTTTTCTTTCTTGCTTTGTCATTCTTCCATGATAAGGCTTCAGCCTATACCCATTCACCAATTTTCGTAGGCTTTCTCCATCTAGACTTGCTAGCTCAAAGGTTCTTGTCCCCATTTTTCTGACAATTCTAAATGGGCCCGTCCATCTCATTTTCAATTTTCCTAGGTGGGGTCCCATTTTTTATGAAAAAAGCAGGACTGCATCTCCTTCTTTGAAGATCTTGAATTTCATGTTCCTGTCCATCTCTGCAACTTTCTCCTTTTTTGTACAATTTTGACTATCCATGCATTGTGCAGTCTCCTTTCATCCAACTTAAGGAGTTGCTCAATCATGTGCACCTTTGATTCTTCTGGAGAGAGCCTTTCTGCTCTACTACTATCCTAAGGCTCTGTGTAAGGAACTCCATGGGCACTACTGCAGGACTGCATCTCCTTCTTTGAAGATCTTGAATTTCATGTTCCTGTCCATCTCTGCAACTTTCTCCTTTTCTGTACAATTTCAGCTATCCATGCATTGTGCAGTCTCCTTTCATCCAGCTTAAGGAGTTGCTCAATCATGTGCACCTTTGATTCTTTTGGTGGAGAGAGCCTTTCTGCTACTACTATCCTAAGGCTCTGTGTAAGGAACTCCATGGGCACTACTGCCTCTAGTTCATACACCATGCTGAAAGGCGTAAGTCATGTTCATTCTTGTACGTTGTTCGGAATGCTCACAATGTTGAGTGTAGCTTTGTGTCCCAGTCGGTCATGTTCTCATTCACTATCTTGACTAGGATTCCCTTCAGGATTTTGTTGGTGGATTATGCTTACCCATTTGCCTGCAAGCAGTAGACTATTGACTTCTTATGTATTATCATATGCTACTGTGTTAGCTTCCTGATCACTTCATTAAGGGAGTGGGGGCATCTGAATCTTGTCATGATAGTTTCATAAATAAACTATTGACGATGCCTTACAATCTCTCAGGGCCTTTGCCTTTACCCATTTTGTGTAGTAATCTGTAGCCACCAGAATGTATTTGTTTCCTGTTCCTTGAGCTGGTGGCTTGAATGGGCCCACAAAGGCTCAGCCCACTTCTAGAATACCTCTAGGGAAAATATTGGGTTGTGAGGCATTATGTCTGCATCATTCGGTTTCCCTAGCCTCTAGCTCATATCACACTCCATTGTGAACTTGTGTGTGCGTATTTTAATGCAGTCGGCCGCCACAATCCTACCGAGAACACTTTTTGCTCTGTGACCTCTCCGAAAAAGTGTCCTACGCTTATTCCTTGGTGCGCTTCTGCCAACACAGCCTATTGCTCATGTTCGGGGATGCATCTTCCCAATGTTGATCAATGCCCACCCACCATAAATGACTTGCTCCAGAGAGTCAACTTTTTTCTGTGATCTCTGAACATGTACTCCGGAAAGGACAAGTCAAACAGAAATTGTAGCATCTCATCGTTTCAAACTGGTTCTTTCTCCGTCTCTATGAGGAAGAGCTGCGCATGCGGGAAATCATCTTCCACCCTCTTTCGATCTTCTCCTGACTCTAGTTCTGACAAGAAATCTGCTACTACTACGTGCTTGTTTTCAGAGGTGTGCCTTATGGTGAACTCGAATTCTTGTAACAAAAGCATACATCAGGGCCAATTTTCCTACCAGGTCTAGTTTGTTCACCAGACACAAGAGGGCTTTGTGATCTACATGAAATTCAAACACCTTTTCCACACATAGATAGTGCCTAAACGTCTTGATCGAGTAGATCATGCACAATGACTCCTTTTTTGTAGTGGAGTAGTTCTTTTTAGGTCTGGACAACCTCCTGCTTGCATATGGTAAACTGGTATGAACCAACCTTCTTGCACTTCCTGCATCAGAGCACTACCAATGGCGAAATCAGAGGCATCAAAAAATACATGAAATACTCTTGGGATTCCGGAATGCCTCCAGACAGGATCCTGACCAGAAATATTTTGCATCTTTCACCGTCATACTATATAGGGAAACTGCCACATTCGCCATGAACCTCATGAACCTACCAAGCCACTTGATTTAGTCCCAGGAATCTGGCAAGTTCTTTGCCATTCTTGGGTGGTTGCAGCTTTACAATGATTGCGACCTTCGCGCCGGATCCATAGTTAGCCATTCTACAGATACTATGTACCCTAATAAGAGGGATCTACTTGTTACCACAAAGGCACACTTGGCTAGATTAAGGCTCATTCTGGCCTTCCTGCACTTCTCCAGACACATCGTGAGGTGTGTTACATGGTCTTCTTTCTTTTCGAACACACTAAAATCATACACAAACACCCTCATGAAGAACATTAAATATTCGTAGAATATTTCCTGAGCCATCCTTTGGAATGTGGCTGAAGCATTCTTCAATCCAAAAGTCATTACATTGGAGGCAAAAACCCCCATTTTGTCATGAAGTCTTTTTTTGTTTTATCCTTCAGGGCCATCCATTACCTGGTTGGACCAACTGAACCCATCCAAGAAGGAGTATGTCACATGCTCGGCTATCGCGTCCAAAGGGAATCTATGAATGGTAGCGGGAACGGATCCAATATAGTGGACGCATTCAGCTTGTGGTAGTTAATGCAGACCCTTAGCTTTTTATTCTTCTTCGGGATGATGACTATTGATGAAAGGCATTCGGCCCTGTCCACTCCAAGGGTGATGAAAAGCAACAGTAGCAAGCCCCAGCTATCTACTAGGTCGCCAAAAGACCTCAAGTCAACAGACCGTATGGAAGAGGAGGTGGTAGATTTGGGCCAAGGGGAGCTTGTTTTTACTACAATGTTATAGGACATACAAAATGATTGTCCCATATTTCAGCACCGTCACTGCAAGAACTGCAAGAGGCAAGGCCGCATAGGGAAGCAAACCCAGAAGGAGTTGATGCAGCTATAAACATGGTAAAAGTGGACCATGGGGTAGGTAAAAAACAAGAAAAGCCACTAGAGGTGATGGCTGTGACAAGATCACAAGGACTTGTCAAGACGTATGAATAGGAAGGAATGCCGAGCCAGAACAGAACTAGAAGCCAGAACAGTGGGTAGGGCAGCAGAGAGTCCATGAACAAATCACCAAGTTGGTGCAGAGTGCATGAGGGATGGTGAGGACAATGCAGGAAAGTCCACTCTTGGGAGAGCATTCTAAGGAAGATCCGGACAGAATAAACCTGATCAAGAAAAGGGAAGAAATTGGAGTAGGAAAGAAGCTGGTGTGCAATGGTAGAGCAATCGAAGAAAGGATGTTGAAGTGCCAACTAGAGAGCCAATTATAGCCCACAGAGTAGCGAAAGTGTTGCGAGAAAGGAAATGGAAGAAAATATGGAAGGAATTCGGATAGGAAAACTAACAACAAGGGAAAGGAAGGAAAAGGAAAGGGTCGCAAAGGAGGAAGAAGGGGGAATGAAAAGAGCCAAGGGATGCCCACTGACAAGAAGAAAAGCAATAACTCCGGAGTGAACATAATATCAAATAACATGGCAAAAAATCCAGGTATATCACAGACATGCAGCTAGCTCCATTCCAGATCCGCATGGCTGACCAGAGAAGGGTCCGACCAGGTGGTATAATCAGGGGAGAACAAATAAAATTGGTAGGATGTATGTTCATTGTTCTGTTCATAGTCCTCAAAATGACGGAGATAGCAGGTGCATATCCCATGCTATTGGGAAGACCGTGGCTCATAAGTCGAAGGATTATGCACAGCTGGGATACAGACAAGATCACAATCCGGAGGGGAAAAAAGGTGGTCTAGGTCTCGCAAGAAAAGAGAAGCTGAATCTGGCCAGCCAACCGATGCATGAAAAGGGCCTAAACTACTTGGAAGGGATAGAAGACGATGAAGAAGAGCAGATCATGAAAGAAAATCCAGATCTGTTGTCACTATTTGAGGTGGATATAAAAAGGATTGTATAGAGATATGATCCAAAAGTCCTAGTGGCTCACCCTGAAGTGCTACTATAAGTGTTACTAAATGAAGAAAGTGTAAAGGAAGAGGAGGAGGACACTCAGGACAATGTGGCATAACTACAGGATGAGTAGGAGAAAGCCATGATGGCTCTCAAGCAAGAGGAAGCCCAACTCTAGAAGCGAAACATCAGAGTCGAGAAAGATGAACTTGAAGAAGTGAACCTGGGGGACGACCAAGAGCCAAAAATTATTAGAATCAGTGCCAAGCTGAATCAAGAATTCAGAGGAAGACTCCTGGAATTGCTAAAGTGCTACAAAGATGTGTTCGCCCTTGGAATTTCTTAGACATGAAGGGGATTGATCCTAGCTTTTACCAACACAAGATAAACTTAAAAGAGGATGCAACTCCTATTTGGCAGAGCAGATGTGGCCTTGATTACTACACCTTGTGCACCAGACGTATGATCTAAGTCCAGATCCTCCGTGTCCTCCGACAATCTTAGCTAGGGCGGCCTTTAGTTCCTCTTGAACATTTACTACCTACTTCTTACCTTTCTTTTTCTGGGGCTTTTGCTCTTCAGCATCATCCGACTCCTGGATGTACTCTAATTCTGAGGTGTCTTCTCTGGAATCTGATTCGGACGTTTCTTTCTCCTTCTTCTTCCTATTGTCCTTGTTGTTCTTCTTGGGGTCTTTGCTTGTTTGCTTCAAGATCCCCTTAGCTTTGGTTACTCCTGCACCACTTGTTCAAAGGTGAGGGTATCCAAGTCATATGAGGCCATTGTTTTCTGGAGCTTTTCCCTCAGTCCTCTTGCGAACCACTGGTTCAATGTGGCTGGAGCAGGTCAGTTGGGATGATCCAAGCGCATTAGCAATGCTCAAAATTCGGCTGCATAGTACTCTGTTGACCTATTCTTCTAAGTTAGCCTCTGCAACTTTTCCAGCACTTTTGTTATGGTCTTGTCTTTCCTGAATCTTTTCAAGAAAGCTTTCTTCAAATCTTCAAATGTCTAGAAGATTTCCATACCATATTGTGCATACCAACTCATGGCCTTGCCACCCACCAACGTTGTCACAAAATGCTCTGTCTTTTGCGACAATGGAGCTCTGTTGGCCAGGAATGTGATTTTGAAGGCAAAGATGTGGGCATCTGGATCCTTCTCGCTATTGCCCTTGAATAGAGGGTACTTGAGAGACATCCTTTCCACAACTGTCGATTCTTCTTCTTCTTGAGCTTCATGTCTACTATTTTGTGGTTCCTGGTGATCTCCTTCTTGATTTCTCAATGGTTCCTAAATCTCTCGTGCGGCTAGCATGGAATCCCTTCTAGGAGTCTTCATGGATGATGTAGTTGTCCTTTGTGTTTTGCAGCTTCGGCCTATATGTGACAGTGCCGTATTTCTCTATTTGAGCTACCTTCATTCTCCATGCATACTCTATTGTACTCTTATGACTCTCTCATGAACATTCTTGACACTAGTGTGTGTGCACTTCCTTTTTAGATCTATTTCAACTAGCTTCACTTTACTGACTCACTATGCATGATTGACCTTTCTACTCCCTTACCTGCTGGCACACTAGTTTCCCTGCAAGATCACCAAAAGTGTTGGAGTCCAGTCGAGACCCGGCACTTTCGTGGTTCTAGACCACCTAGTCGGCTCCAGATGAGCAGCAACTAATGCAGTTGTGCCCAATGCAATAAGCCAACGCAAGGACATTGAGCTACCTTTCTACCTAAGCGCGGAAAGATTGATTATGAATGCAAAGCAGGTTAGTTCCTGAGGCTGTCCTGAATCCGAAAAGTATTCCATGTCCAGACAAGAGCAAACTTGAAAGTTTGATTCTAAACGTAGCATTGAGTCAATTGTCCTTGGGGAAAAATGTCAAGTTTTTTAAAGTATGGAATGATCATGATCCAAAAGAGAGAGAAAGGGAGGAAATGGCGTCTTGGATGTGTCAATAAAATTCTATGAGTCTTCAAAATTGACACAAGATAAAAATGTCCTAGGACACTTTTATGTCTTGTTACCAAACTATTCTTAATCAATCAAGAGTCTCAAGCAATTGCATTTGAGAGCAAGCAATTACAAGCTTCTTAGATATTTATAAGTGTGTGTGAATAATTCCTAGCTACAATTCACACCTTGGAAATATGGAGATACTAGATGTTAGGTGTTGAGATTATCAATAACTTCAACATTTTCTAACTCAAACTAAGTTGTTTAATTAGAACCCCATGAGGGGTAAACTTTCTTTCTATGTTTCATTTTCAAACCTTACACATACTTGTTTTAAAAAATGTAATGGTGGATGCCTTATCTAGGAGGCCCTATGTCTATGCCATTCAGTTACCTATCATTAGGTAGTTTTTGATGTGTAAGATTCTTATCAGTTAGATGTCGATTTTGCTTAAGTGTAGGTAGCCATAGAGAAATGAGCAACAAATCCATCATTTAGAATGCAAGAGGGGTATCTTAGGGTGAAAAACTCTATGTATCTTGTTCAATATCTTACAAAAAAAAATTGATGGAGGAGTGTCATTCACTTGTGCATGCATGGCATAGCGGCATTTTACCATTTGCACATACTCTAAAATGGTATTTCTTTTGGATGAGTATACAAAAGGATATCAAGGTGTATGTAAAGAAATGCTAACCTTGCTAGATGATGAAATTTGAGCAGCATAAAACTTTGGGCCTACTTTAACAGTTGCCTAATCTTTCTTAGCCATGAGAGTATATCAATGGGTTTCATTACAAATTTCTGCGTATTAATAACTTGATTCTGGCCATCACTGATGATAGGTTTATTGAGCAAACAAACACACTTCATACCTCCTTGTAAGACCATTTAAGGCAAAACATATGGTTTGGACATCTTTGCCACCGTTGTGTTCAAGCATCATGGAGCACCATGGTATGCCTCAATATTGCGATTATCAGAGAAAGAGACCCAAGTACTATAAGTCTCATTTGGCGGGCTGTATTCACTGATATGGGTAATAAGCTAGATTTCTCTTTGGCCTATCATCCTCAAACAGATGGGCAAAGAAAAAGTGTGAATTCATCCATACTTGATTTGCTATGTGGGAGAAGCTTTAACGCTATTGGATTTTCATATAACAACATAGTTAATTATTCCACAAGGAAAGATGTTTTTGAGCTAATATATGGAAAAATGATGTTTATGTATATTCTATGAGCAAAGGAGCAAATTTTTTGTTGTTGGCAAGCATGTCATGGATCTTGAAACAAATTATGCACAAGTGGAGATAGCCATCAGAAGGTCTCAAGAAATCAAGAAAATCAAAGATATGTTGTTGATGTGCATTAGCTACAAAGGGATCTCAAAGAGGGAGATTGGGTCTTGTTGAAATTTGAGAAAGCCATGCTCAAGAAGCACTTTGGGAAAGATCCTGTGTATCCTAAGCTTTGCAAGTACTACCTTAAACCATTTTGGATTATAAAAAAGATCAATGAGGTAGCCATTAGACTAGGATTACCAAAACATTGGAAAAATCACAATGCTTTTGATGTGAGTCTTTTCAGCATCTAGTAGAACTCAAAGCCACCAAGACATGTTACTAAGGATCCACCGAAAGTGGAAGAACTCCAACCTAAGCCGGTAGTTTACCATAAAGAGCTTAAACTCAAAATGGGGAAATTCATCAAATTTATCCCACGTGCAATCTGTATGACAAGCAGCTGATTATCACCTGCACAGCCAACAACAGACTAACTCATCTGTACAAAGTGCCAGGGTCGCAATTTGTCAATGATTGGAGGTCCATGTTAAAGTGGCAAGCAGGAGATATTGCCATTGGTTGTTAGAAATGGCAAACCATGAGCAAGGCTGATTCTGCTCGGACTGCATTTGGATCTTATTTTGTTATTGATTGGAAGGTCCATGTTGAGTACTTGAGTAGCAAGCAGGAGACATTGCCAGAAAGCAACCATAAGCAACGGTAGTTCTGCTTGGGCTGCATTTGCATCATATTTTGTCATTGATTGGAAAGTCCATGTTGAGTACTTGAGTTGCAAGCAGGAGACATTGCCCATGGTTGCTGGAAAAAGCAGGAGACATTGCCCATGGTTGCTGGAAAAAGCCAGGATAAGATCTTTGCGAAGTACTCGTACTACATTCAAGATGCATTGCATGTGGTGGCTAATGAAAAGCAAAGCTACAAAGACTGGGCTCCTGCATCCTAGCAAGGGATCTCTAGCTAATGAGAAGCAAAGCTACAAAGAGCGTTCCTTGATTCTAAATTGGGTTAGCAAGGAATCACAGAAAGGAGTTAAAGCCATGAGATAGACCAGTTCTGTGGAGTTTTCACATCACCACCAAGTTTGTTCTGCAAAAGTTGCTTTTATACTGTTCCTCAGAAATGAAGGACTCGAAGTTCCAGCAGAGCTTTAAAAAGAAATCTTTTGCAGCCCATCTTTAGCCCTAGTGTGGCATGCCAGAATCTGCATCAGCATCCATGCTCCTTTTGCATCATGTGTATTTGTCATAATAAATTGGAACATTGACTTCTCTTGGGGGTTCTGACCACGAACACTTCCTATCGTACTCTAAAAAATATATCCAACACTAGTGGTGGATATGTGGGGCATATAACTACTCTCAAATCATATATGGCAACAATATGTGGTGCTTCGGTTAGAGGTCGGAAAAAGTGTATATTAAGCAATTGAGGAGCATATATATACGCTGGCCTCTCAAGTACCCTTTTTATAATGTGGTACTTCATGGAGCAAAAAGAATCCAGGGGCAGCATCACGCCTAGAGGGATGTTGAAAAACATGCAGAAGAAAGTACTCACAGATTACTCCAAAGTTCAACAACAAACTTCCTCCTTGTTTGTCCCTGCGAGATCCTCAGAATTCAGAAGTTAGTGTAATTTACAATCAAACTCCCCTCAGCACTGTTACCAAAAATTGCATGGGAAGTTTACATGCTGCAAAACACAAGCTGCTAAGTAGTGGTTTGCTGGATGGGGGTTCTCATAACCTCTTCAAGGACCCACTTGGTAATGAAGCAATTCTCCAATGGCAGTGCTCAGCTGGCAAACTGTAAGACGTACCACCACTACACAAAAATCCCCGCTTTGTGCAAAAAGAGACTTTGTACGGAGCTTGACAGAATAGGTGCCACGAACTACTAGTCACACCCCACTTTTGGATCTGAGACATGGCAATGACATTGTAGATCTGACCTTGAGAGGCCATCCAGGTTTATGCTCCAGAGACTAAGCAGCATGACTTCCGGAATGCCCAGGTTTTCCTACTTTTCACATTTTCTACCCTCAGATCCTCAAAGGTGTGTCAGCATTTCTCCTTTTTTCTTGCAAAAGGGGAGCACGAAGAGGCACTCCATGGACAGGACATCCAGAACGAACTCTTAATATAGACATGTACTTACGTGATTGGATCTCCTATGATGATCGGCAAGAAACAACTTGGCACAGAGAGAGGATTTTAAGGACAACAAACACTAATTAGAACACCAGAACACACTGAGAGAAACACAACCTGAAATCCCTCATTCGAAAGCTTCATTGACAATAAAAGAGTGCATCCATCCTTGCCCTTAGCGATTCAAGGTGCATGCACTTTGAGCACAAGGATCTGTTCACAAGGCATCCTCATGACCCAAACTACTAGATATGGCAAGCAAAAGCAAGCTCCACATCTCTTTCAACAAAGAACAATGCAGAAACCATTTATGAGTCCTGCATTTTTGGAGCAGCAAGTGCTTCAAAATGTTTGTTTACAAAAAAAAAAAAAAAAAAAAAAAAAAAAAAAAAAAAATCATGATGTGACATGACCATCGCTGCCGTCAGGAATTGCAAACCATTTAGTATAGTGGTGTCAGATGTATGCAAGCTCCACCCATTCATTCCCTGTTCAAAAGTGCCCACTTCTCCAAGTCTAGGCACTTGCTTTGAGTATCCATACAGCCCTCAATAATTCCTGCAACCAACCACCATGGCTCCACAATGCAATCCCCACAATTCCTAGGTTCACAGCAGCATGCTACTCCACTCCATAATTGAACCTTTCAACTACAGCAGGTTGATGTTCGAGCATGCTCTGATGACCCATTTGTTGCATCAGGCACCTTGATACTGATACCAGATGGCTGCAAGGGTGGAAACCAAGTTAGATCAATACATGAACCCAAGAATTTGAATGCACAGACCGTACTGACCTCAGGCTTGGTGGCTGTATCTGCTAGCCGCAACTTTATGTCTCGTGCGATGGTTAAAAACACATTTTCCACATTCATGCTTGTCTTAGCACTCTGCCCAAATCAAAAGAATGGTGCCACATTAACATCCCAAATGGTAACAATGCCTACCTCACAGACCATATGAAAGCATCAGCTGTAGCCCTTCCAAATATCCTATATATCCATCTTACATGGGAGACCACTTACAGTTTCAAAGAACTTGATGCCAAACTCATCAGCAAGTGCTTGACCCTGTGCGGTGGGCACAGCCTGCGAGACAAGTCACAAAACCAAACAATCAAGCACCTCATCATATGATAGGCTCTCACTCTGACACACAATGCTACAAAGAGCATAAAAGTGAAAAATAAAAAGCATAATAGTGTGCCCCCATGCAAAACGATAACCATAAGTGAAACGCCACGCAAGTAAAAGCAACACCAAGCTTGCCGGGCGTAAAAGCTGGGGCCAAAGCTGCCAGTGAAATTGCATGGCCACATGGGCAAGCACAAGGCAGCACAGGCAATACCACAAGGGCAACAGCAATGCCAAGTCTGAACTTGGATGTGAAATTCTCAGACACAACTAACACAGCATGTCCATAAAAACTCACCCTCTTGCTCTCATCCATATCTGCCTTGTTGCCAACCAAGATTTTGTTGACATTGTCGGAAGCATTCTGTTCTATGTTCTTGATCCAGTTCCGGATATCTTAGGTTACAGAAGTTAAGCACCAAGAAATCACTACTACGCACAGCAATAATTAAGAAACATCGTATCGCCACAATGGAGGGATACTCTGAAAGGATGTCTCATCCGTAACATCATACACCAGGAGGATTCCCATGGCTCCTCGGTAGTATGCTGAAATCGCACTTGATTAACAATGCATTCATTACAATATACAGGAGTAGAACCAACGGCTGATTAAATTTCAGTCTCCCCTACCAGTGGTGATAGTGCGGAAGCGTTCTTGACCAGCTGTGTCCCAGATTTGCAATTTTACACGCTTTCCATCAAGCTCCACCGTTCGGATTTTGAAATCTATCCTGAGATGCAACGACCCAAATGTTAAATCAAAGTACCTACAAATTCCCTTCAGTAATCAGAATTAAGAGATCCACACTTTTCATAAGACTTTGCTAAAAACTGTCAGACCAAGAAACTTACCGAATGCCTTGGTCCTCAATTGGCAAGATCCTCTCTGGCACAATTTTTAAAAAGCTGAATTAAAGAAAAGAATCCCCCAGTTCACCCGCACCTGGTCATGGTCCTGTGCTCTATCCACAGTTGGATCCCTGGAGGACTCTATGGCAGCTGCTCCCTCATCCCCGTCCAAGACCTGCAGCTCGTCTTCTTCTGTTCAGATGTTGGAAGCCACCAAGCTTGTCTGCCAGCTAGGTAACAGCCAGCCAGCACGAGACCCCCTGCGGGCAGCCCTCGTCAGGGACCAAGGACAGATCACTAACATCCAGTGCACCTACGGGCAGGTGTCCCCCTGCCGCCCCCCCCATCAGACAACCGTTAACGAGTCGTTAGCATCGGAGATCTCCTCAGAGCCACCTTAGGATTCGATTTCCCAGGATCGAGTGATGCCCCCACCTCCCCAAGCACCGCTTCACCACTGGTTGCACGCGGGAAGATCCTTCCCGACGAAAGCCACACCTCCTGGTCCCCAACTTTCGGGATTCTCAGGAAAGGACCCAAGCATGATAGTCCCTGTGCAAGCTCAGTGGCTGATTCTTCAAGTTGGGGAGACCAGACTCGCATCCTCAACATCTACGCTCCCAACAGATTGCACCACGTTTTGGACTCAGATGCGCCAGGGTCTACCCCCTTGTAGATGCTTGGTGCATGGGAGGAGACTTCTTTTCGACCATGCCCAAAGGATTCTCAACCTGGCAAACACATGGCACCAAGACCGCCACCAACAGTCAGCACAAATCATGGACCTCCTTCAAGACCTCATCATCGTCAAGAGGAACCCACCGTCCCTTCCTTACTGCATCGCGCATGGATGAAACCATTGCCCGTGTCTTGATCTTTTGGTGGTGGTGACTAGGCAACATTGTATCAGCATCAGGCTAAGTGTTGTTGCTGTCTGCTCAGGTCCAAGGAGAGAAGCGCAACATGTATCAAGACCCCCAGAAGCTGGTTGGTGTCGGGCACACCCAAGGGGAAGGTTGCATGAGAGTTGGTAGCCAATTGAAGCTGCCCCATAAGCTTTTATGGAGCACTCCAAGGGATGAAGTTCATCCAAGGGATGGAGCCAAGGGTGCTAGGATGTGGACTAGGACCCAGTCGGCCAACAGTGGAGCATCTATTTGAAGAAGTCGGCAGTGAATAGATTTTATGCATGTCCAAGGAATTGGCCAACAACAGGTCGGTTAGTTTATTATTCCTTCACAAGCCTATAAATAGCATCTCCTTGCTCATTGTAGATCATCTGGCATGACTAGGCGATGGGCACAACACACGGCCACCTTCAACGCAAGAAGCAAGGAGAAAAATGCCTTGATCGGGTGCATGAAGGAGCAGAGAACGTGGGGTGGGGCAGGTCATAGATTAGCATTTTGTTACCCTTTTTGGGAAGGCCAAAGGCCTCAGATGATGTACCTTTTTGTACTCTACGAATATCCTGAATATACAGCCATCTCTCTCTCTCTCTCTCTATTCTCTATCTATGATGATTGCTCCTGCATCAAGTGTTCCTATGTAGCACTGCTTCGGGCTAAAAAAGGACTCCCGAAGCTTTCGCATTCAATGGATTATAATCCATGGGTGGCTCGAAGTCTACAATACTCACCAGCATTTAAACTTATGTGAGTCTTCTTTATATCACCCTTTTGGAATTCTGAAACTATACTCTAATATCTACAAACACTTAGAATCCATGTTAACTAGTGTACTTTACACTTTTGATGCCACCCATATTGAATTTCCTAACATAAATCTTGAAGATATCCCTGACCTTCATGAGTATATGAAATCTCACAAACCTGGCCACCCACCCCCCAACTCAAGTCATGGTTAGGAAGAGGCACCATCTTCATCTTCCATCTCCACTTATCCCGTATATTCTAATGTTGCTAGTAAACTACTTAATCCCTATCCTAATGCCCCACCTACTAATAAGTCTCAACTGACTGCATCTTTTCTACTCTCACTCCTCAACAGATAGATTTTCCCACTAACCCTCTCGCCCCCGAGGAGATATTGGCACCTCACCCGTCTCCCCAACGGCAACCTCAGGAGGTATGCTATATTGTTCCCCATGTTACTCCCAAATCATCTTGGCCAAGTTCCCTAGCAGTGAAATGTGATCAAAAAGATCATATGAGAAAGTAAGGGAGGTAATCTTTGCCATGAATAAGGACAAAAGGGATCCTTCTCTTGTTACAACATCATAATAAAATACATGCCGATTCTGGAAATCACAAAAAAGCTAGAGGAACAAACACACGTTACGAGTAAAAATCTGAAAATAGTGGCGAGGAAAAACTTATCCCTGTTTGTGTGTGCAAGAGGAGGGTTGCGAAATCTACCTCCTAGCACTTTTGTCCAACGCTTGACCAAAGGAATCAACCTCTAGCTTCTTCTTCTTTTTTAATGCCCAAACTGCTTTTTCTTTTTTCTTTTTTTACAAGCGCCCCCCTTCTAGAATCCCCAAAAAGTAGATAATCGGCTAGTTTTAGAAAATTTTCCCAAAATTCAGCGTGCATGCTTTCTTTGTTTAACAACTTTGAAAAGCTTTTCTCTCTTCCTGGCAGCCTGTGCAAGCACAGAGCACAACAGCTCCTGTCAATACCTACATACACTTTCACACATCAATATGGACGATGCTCTCTTTTGCTGACTGTTGACTCTACTGGCCACCCTCCTTTAGTCTCTCTTTTACTCTGCCCTGTAGGAAACCAGTCTCTCATGCTTTTCTTCACATGAGACCTGTCCGCTGCCCACATAAGCCTCTGTGCGCAGGCTGCAATCAGCCCTCTGCCACAGGTTTCAGGGCACCAAAACTCTGTCAGAATACGCAGCGGAAATGATGACCAGATCTGGGAACCCAAGAGCAAAGGCAATGCAGAAAATAACAGCACAAGAGAGAGAGAGAGATAGAGGCGTGTAACTCTGCTCTATATACACAAAGAAGATCCCGGAATGATACAACAGTGGCAAGGGGCTGTGGGGCCATTTTATATGGCCCCCAAACAGCAGTCGGCCTGCTGTAGGGCAGCCGACAGGGCCTGAACCTCCACGACCAGCCATGATCACCAGTCGGCCAGCAGCAGGGTGTCGGCCAGCTCATGTGGGAGGTCGTGGACCTGAAGCAACACAATCGGCCAGCAGCAGCATGTCCAAATGCAGTCGGCCAGCTTCAGAGGTCCTCCTTCCACCACAGGGCTACCACCCAAGCCACAGAAAAATAGGGAAAAATGGGGACAAAAACGGGGAGTGAGGAAAAATGAGAAAACACCTACAAGGGCTGGCACACCCAAGGCCCTGGTGTCAACATAAAGACAGGAGATGACTTCTAACACCCCTTCTCAGCTCCTGGCTGTGAAACCAACCACAGGGAGCTGGGGTGCCATGTGAGCAAATCCTGAGATAGCGACTTCGTGAAGAGGTCCACCGTACTGTCCTCCGTCGAACAGAACTCTAGCAAGATGTCATCAGCAACGATCTGTTCACGAACAAAGTGCCTCTGGATGACCATGGGTTCCTCCAGTGAAACCCAAACCTGCAATGCAACCTCTGCAGCCTCACCACCTCGCAAGCAGCATCACAAGCAGCCCGGTACTCTGCCTCTGACGACGACAAGGCAAAAGATGACTGCCTCTTACTGCTCCATAAAACTGCTCCTCGGCCTGAAGTAGATCTCCTCGTGTCCGGATCTCCTCCCCAAACTAAGTCACTCCAACCATGGAGTTGGACTCCATCAATCAATCCCCCTCCTGTGTAAAAGAGTCCATGATCCGTCGTATGCCGTAGAAACCACAAGATATGCAGTCCTACCTCCCAAAGAGTCATCTACAACCATGAGCTCAACTGCCTCATCAGGAAGCTCCCGTCCAATCTGGTGTCCATCAACCAAATCAATGAACCATTCTGCTTCTGAGTCAAAGAGGCATCACACTGCTCACAAGGATCAACACCTGTTACGGTGCAAAGCCAAGTCCTAGAAACCTGCTGAAGACCACGCAAGGCCTTCTGAAACCTGTCAACCACCCCCTCTGAATCTGGAACAAAGCCTGGAGAATGCACCTCCTTCTGCAAGTAATCAACTGCCACCTGCCTGGCTTTCCGAAAGGTCTCTGTGGAAAGAACATCCCCATCTACAGGAATTTCTTTGTCCCGAATACTGCGAGACATCAGAGCATAAGTTACCTGTTCAGTTTCCTCTGACTGACGAACACAAGAACCACCAACATCACTACTGGAAAGTTCTTGCCAACTGCTGCCATCAACTGGCAAGCTATCCACCATCTGGACCCGGAAAGCCTACACCTACAATGTATCCACACTTAAGTGGCCATTACCAGACTGCCACTCATCACAATCCTGAGGACCTGTTAGAGAGAGTGCTGAAAGCTTGTAAACTCCATTCTCCACTCTGCCTTCCCAAACCGTGTTACAGCCTTTTGACTGTTGGCCAGTTAAGGCCTCCGAACCTCCACCCTAAGGAGGATTCGTGAATCGTTCCTCCTGGTCCAAGACCATGGGCACAAGCTCCTCCCACGTGATGGTGCTGAGCTTGCCACTGGTAATCAAAGACGAGCAAAATGCTGAGTACTGAGAGGGCAAATGCGACAGCAACATTATGGCCATGTCTTCTAACGATATCTCCTTCCCAACCTGAAGAACTTCCTGCTAAAGAGCCTGCAGCTTGTTAATATGCTCTCGCATCGTCAACGACTTTGCAGGGCTCATAACCCGCATCTGTACTTCCAAGGAAAACCTCTTCATTGGCAATACCCTGTTGTAAAGAGAAGCCAAAAGCTGCCATATACCTCTGGCCAGCATCATATGCTTTACATGATTGATTACCTGTGGTGTGCAGTGGAGGAAGATAAACGAACGGACCCTGGCGTTGACACGATCCCACATCTGTGCCTATGCCTCTCGGTCCTTTCGAATCGACGGTAACTCCCCTTCCTCTACTTCCGGCCGTGGAACCCCAACAACGATGAAATCAGCGAGGTCGTAAGACTCCAGAACAGATTCCATCATAACCTTCCATATGCCATAGTTGTTCCCATCCAACTGACGGTCCACTGGGAACGTGGGGAGTGTAGGGATCTTCACATGCCTCTCGGCCATCTCTAACAGATCTGCCATTGCGGGGATGGGCTCTGAAAAAGGGTGGGTGGGTGGGTGGGAACAAAGAAGAACTTACACCTGCAAGTGGCTGTCCAGCAAATCAGCCCGCCGTCCTCTTGCTTCTCCTCTTCCCAAACAGTCCCATACAGTCCACCAATCAGCAACACAACAGTCCCTCTCTTACTCACACAAATCCCAAGAACTATCAAGAGCCTATGGCTCTGATACCATGTCAGAATACGCAACGGAGATGATGACCAGATCTGGGAACACAAGAGCAAACGCAATGCAGAAAATAACAGCACAAGAGAGAGAGAGAGATAGAGGCGTGTAACTCTGCTCTATATACACAAAGAAGATCCCGGAATGATACAGCAATGGCAAGGGGCTGTGGGGCCATTTTATATGGCCCCCAAATAGT
The DNA here is from genome assembly GCF_041138505.1 of Cibotium barometz. NCBI lineage: Eukaryota > Viridiplantae > Streptophyta > Polypodiopsida > Cyatheales > Cibotiaceae > Cibotium > Cibotium barometz. Next base: position 44,766,047 of record NC_141058.1, on the reverse strand, counting down.
AGTCGGCCTGCTGTAGGGCAGCCAACAGGGCCTGAACCTCCACGACCAGCCATGATCACCAGTCGGCCAGCAGCAGGGTGTCGGCCAGCTCATGTGGGAGGTCGTGGACCTGAAGCAACACAATCGGCCAGCAACAGCATGTCCAAATGCAGTCAACCAGCTTCAGAGATCCTCCTTCCACCACAGGGCTGCCACCCAAGCCACAGAAAAATAGGGAAAAATGGGGAAAAAAACGGGGAGTGAGGAAAAATGAGAAAACACCTACAAGGGCTGGCACACCCACAACAAAGGCCCTGGTGTCAACATACAGACAGGAGATGACTTCTAACAAACTCAACCCCTTCCCTACAAGTATGCTAGACATGTCCGCCTCAGTAAAAATCGAACCCTGTCTGGGAGTTGAACCAGAGAAAAGCTAGGGTTTCATAAGGGTTCTCTGCACATCTAAACGCGCGATTTTCAGATCTTTCCCCTCTCAACATCCATGTACCCTATCAGCACAACCCTAAAAAACATAAACTTTTTCTTGAGATGAAAACTTAGGCATGGCAACGAGCAGATCTAGATACCTTCAATGAATATGCATCAAATCAACCTTAGCACAAAAGCGTAGAAAATACCTGGTTCTTGCAAATCCATGGAAACCAAAATGGAAAAGTTCCTAAGACCTTCCATGCATCGTGATAGATTAGTACAAACCCCCTAAGAGGGATGCAAGCTAGCTCACCTCCCAACCGTAGGTTCTGTGCTTCAAACCACACCCGAGCCAAGGACTAAGGTCCGACTCCCATAGATCCATGCCAATGTGTCCCATAGAGGCCTTCGGCATGCCAATCTATGCTCTGCCACATGTGTGGGCGCAGTCTTGGTCAAACTCTGACCAATAGTGAGGTTATGACAATAATAACCCATGTTTAATTTATATAGTGCTCGCTGTTGCTATTTATAATCATCTTGTTATAAATAGCCAATACACATAGATTTATTAATAATAACCTTGGGCGCCCATATTAGTTTGCTTTCTCCTAATCCCAAGGCTCTCCTAACCTTGCTGGATTAGGCCACTAATCCCGAGGATTAGCACAAGGTATGTAACATGCTCCCTCACCCCCATCTACCTCTCCATCTTGGCTTCCTACTGTTCTATACAAATCTAATGTCACATCACCATGTGCATAATCCTCTACAACTATGAAGACATTGCTGGCATGGATGGCATTTTGGATCTACACGCAGACATTTATAGAGGGAACCAAAAAATCTTCAGGCTGCTTCCTGTGACTGCTGCTTTGAGGTTGATTTGCTTCCAGTAGTACAAATGTGAAGGCTGAAGGCAACCTCCAAAATTGATATGTAAGCTTTTTCTTCCCCAAAACTGAAAATTTTCATGGCTGAACTTGGTTCAGTACCGACATCTTGAGCACTAACCGAAGAAAATCGAAATTGCACCCAAACAGCGTGTCGAAGATGTGTAGGATGGGGGGAGAGGGCTGATATTCACACTTGGTTAGTTTGGTGAGCAGCACACTCTTGCCTATTTTGAAAGGCCTAACTCCCACACACAACCTTGTCCCTTTATAGATTAGGGTTCACTGCTCATGACATGGGCTGAATCGTCTGCTAAACCCTGACACGTGAACCTTTATCTTTTTTTCTTTTGAAGACCTAGAGCTGACTTAATGAAAGAGACCATGTGCACATTCACTCGGAAGTGCTTTGTGATTCTCTCTCATCCCCCTAAATATCCTCATTGAGAAGCCCTTAAAATCATTGGCAGGCTTTTAGCCTAGTGCATTTTTTCCACTTCCTGATGGAGAATTCCCATTTTTTTATTTCAGAAAAAATCGTTAAATTTGAATTAAGTGAAAAAGATTGTAAAAGCATGTCCGCAAACACGGCCAATGATGACAATTTTCTCTACAAATTTCCAGTAACCAGTGTTTCTAGCTGTTTATTTAATAAGAGCAGAAAGCCTAGAATTGACTGCAAATACGCCTGCAGAAACCAGATGGATTATGGTGACTTACCCTATGGTTGTAATAAAGCTCGTGGTAAACGAATCATCCGAAAAGCGCAGCAGAAGGCAGCTCTTCCCAACACCTACATACCCCCCGCCCAAAATAAAAAGATGTTCTTGTCAAAATGAGGGGGAAAAAAAAGGATCCGAAAAAAGGCAAGCACAGCAGAGGGATCGGCACCCCTGAAATCTGATCGAAGGAAGGGGAGAGGGGAAGAAAGACAAAAAACAAACCGGATCCTTCTCAGAAAGCCAAAAAATGGCGATGAAACTCACCGCTGTCGCCGATAAGGAGGAGCTTTATGAGGAGATCATAATCCGTCCGAGCCCGCGGGGCTCCTGCGGCCATCGCGATGGAAGCGAAGCTTTTCCTGCAATCAAAGGCCTGCTATGGAGAGCTCGTTAAACCTCCCTAATGTGTGAGACTATGTACATAAGTATTGAAAGCTTACGACACTTAACTTCGACACTAAGGTGGGGGATTTTTTTTTTGGGGGGGGGGGGGGGGCGGGGGGGGGGATGGTGCTCGATGACCCAAAAGTGCACTTTGGAGCTATTGATTAGAAGAGAGAGAGACGCACAGTGCGCGGGCGCGCGTACACACACGCACACATGCATACACACACTAAACTTTTTTTGTGAGAATTAATGTGTATGACATATTGAAAATGATAGGATACAAAAAAAAGTTTACATCATGTCAAGTCCACAAGGACCTATTAAGTCTAATAAACAACTAGACTAAGAACATCCAAGGGGGTGATGTTAGTTGTAATAATTATATCACCTCGTATAAAATAAAGATGACTCTCAGAAGCCATTAAGAGTCCAAGAACTTGAGATCCTTGATATTGGAATGTATAAGGACATTATTGAAAACCCTACTATTTTGCCATGCTATATTATCTATAAAGCCTCAAATCTTATCATTTAGAAGCCTAGGTGCATTTCTTTAGAGAAGAATGCTCACATACCTAAAAGCAAATTAGGAAGGCTTTAGGTTAAAACAAAAGAACTAGGCACATATAGATCTCCAAGTCCATTTTAAGACATAGCATATATATGAGCAATGCCCACATACCTAAAAGCAAATTAGGAAGGCTTTAGGTTAAAACAAAAGAACTAGGCACATATAGATTTCCAAGTCCATTTTAAGACATAGCATATATATGAGCAATGCCATATAGTTTTAGTGTAGATACCACGTATGTTCCTCTAGCATGCAACTTATATTGTTATAGTAATAATTTTTCAAGGAATGGTTTTTTTAACAAAGAGGAGAGGTAACCCCCATATTCCCTTAAACAACATCATTCCACCAATCCATTGACCCAACATCTATATTGTAGGCTCTGTACACTACCCAACATCTATTTTGCAAGCTTTGTACACTACCCAACATCTATTGCAGGCTTTGTACACTGCCCTCCTAACACAAAGAGAGGTGTATAAAGCTTTTCTATATGTAGCTAGCTAGTGACACTTCCAAACCACTGCCAGTCCTTGTGTCTTATCTTCATTTTGTCCTAGGGGAGAATCAGAGAGTTTAGCTTGACCTTGGTGATAGTCTAGGCTAGATGTTATGGTAATTTCAATTCACTTTTTATCTCATGTCAATGACAGCTTTTTTCATTGCTATAAGGGGAAATTTAGCATCACATACACCGTCGCGCTGTTGGATGTCGCTTAAATGATACCTGTAGAAAGAGATTCAAAAATATCATATATAAACGACATATTATTATGTCGCATAAACGACATAGTGTCACTTCAGCGATGCATATTATTTTATTTTGGGTAAGCGGCACTAATACTGTCAGGACTATGGTCCTACAGAAGTCGAACCCTAGCATAAGTCGAAGGTGATCGGTGAGCGATCGTTGGCGCGTCGTTGGCGAGCGCGCGAGAATTCTCCCTTACTTGAGTGGCACAAGGGGGAGGCTTCACCATCCAAGGAGTGGGGTTTTGAACCCACCACCTCAAGCTCCAAGGCAAGTGTGCTAGCCACTTCACCTTTTTACTTGTGTTGTTCTTCTCTTCAAAAGAGCTCTACTTATTCTTTCAAGGAAGGACACAAACTACAAGGAAAGTGACACAAACTACAAGGAAAGTGACCTTTTCACCTTCAACTTTCCTTCTTTCAATTTGTGAGAGGAGTTTTCTATGCTCCAAGTTTGGAAGTTTTTGGTGGACGGATCTTCAACGACATGCTACATGCAACACACTTTTTTGCATGCATGTGTTGATTGACGACTCAAGTGGTGATTTCTTCTCGATTTTCGTGCATGCAAGAGGAATTCTTCTACGACGCTTCAATTGGAGTTCGCTTTTGAAGGTAATCCATTCTCTATTTGTAAGCACGTGCATACCATGGCCTCAGCGGAACCGTCTCATGTTCACTTCGATTTTGAGAATGATATGCATGATGTTAGTGAGGCACACCCTTAGGGTGGTGGTGTGGGTGATTCGCGACAGGCTGTTGCGCCTGATCGGGATGACAACATGACCGATGCCGAAGGGGGTGCGAGTCCAATAGATGATTATGGTTTGGTAGACACGGTAGAGTTTGGGCGTCTCACTTCAAGGGTAGTTGCACTTGAGCGCACTATAACAAATGTCAATACCAATCTCACAAACATGAGCACGCTTTTTATTGAATTTATGGCACGTTTTGCAAGTGGATCGGCGGCAAGTGGAGGGCCTATTCCGATAGTTATGCCTCCTCTTGTTCCAAATCCTATAGTAGAATCTATTGCACCATCTGCAACGCAGGAAGCGGCTATGTTGAAAAACGTGAAGCCGCCTGTGTTTAAGAGAGAGGAGCGCAATCGTAACAAGGATGCGGTCCATACATTTTTACACAAGTGGACGGACTTGCATCGCTTACGCCGCACTCCCGCTGCTGTTATGGTCACTGAGACGAGTCTCACACTTGAAGGTAAAGCCTACAAGTGGTGGATGAGTCTACCTATTGAAACTCGCCCTAAGACTTGGGAGGAGTTTGCGGTAGTATTTAAAAAGGAGTTCTTACCGCAAAACGAGAAAGATCGGAGTTGGACAGCCTGGGACAAGTGCAAGATGGAAGGTCTTACACTTAATCAGTATGTGTCCAAATACCGTGAAGTCATTCTCAAGCTAGACGGTTTGGACGACTTTCAAAAGGTTCGTGGGTTTGTTAGAGGCCTTGATAAAGAATATCAGGCAAAGGTTAAAACCCAGTATCCTAAAACTTTGGAAGCGGCTATCCAAAGTGCCCTTATCTTTGATGACACCATGGATAAGAAGGGCATGGATAGACCGGCCAAATTCAATGGCTCGCAATTTAATGCTAATAAGCGTAAACTTGCCAGCAATTCTACTGAAAACACAAAGAAGTCTAAAGGGTCAAGTGGTCCGTTGTCTCCACAAGACTTTGAACGGGCCAAGAAGGAGAAACTATGTTATCATTGCTTAGGTAGTGATCATGAGAAGAAAAATTGTCCACAGTTGCCTCGCAAGAATAAGGATAAGGAGAAGGTCAAGGAGAAGGCTGTACACATGGTGCAAACACTTCCCTTGGATGCTGATCCTAAGTATTCTGCGGTAGAGGTTTCGCACACTGCCGAGATGCATGAGTGTAATCTCACTGCATCTATGTGGCAAGAGACAGTTGGACCACATGATTTGGTCCGTATGCATGGCTCCATTTATGGTCATCGAGTACGTATTCTCATTGATGATGGTGCCACGCACAATTTCTTGAACTATGCATTAGTTAAGAAATTAAAGTTGCCGGAGACAAAGAGTTCTCATCGTTATGTGGTGTCCACCATTCAGGGGGATGATCACGATGTGTGGGATACTCTAGTACGGCAGGTGCCTGTGTTTGTGCAAGAACACACTATGGTTCTTGACTTCCAAGTGATGAATTCCAGAGGGAGACTCACAGCGCGGACTGGCACTGTTTCATGTGCAGGACAGTGCACACATGTTAGGACGGGAGTGGTTGTATGGGTTAGGGTCATCACTCAAAAGGAGTTATGAACATAATACGTTTACGTTTGAGGCCAATGGTAAGCATGTTTTACTTATTGGGGAACGTGATGTACCCCCAACACCACTCATATGTAATGCCGAACTCTCTTTTTTGGAGCATAGTAATCAAATAGAAGAACTCTATTTTTGTTATTGTGTGTCTCAAACTAGTGGGTTTAATGTGCATGATGTTTCTTCTTCAAATGAATCTTCCTCAGCGATGCCTTCTTTCTCTTTACCTTCTTCTAAAATCTCTTTAAATAATCTTAAGCAACCAGTTAATGCTTTGTCTTTGCAACAACTGTTACAAGAATTTAAAGATATTTTTCCTAATGAATTACCAGAGGGTTTGCCACCCGAACGAGCTTTGCCTCATCGCATTGATGTCGTTCCGGGCACCAAACCAATTAGTAAGCCGTCGTACAGGCTTAGTGCGACTGAAGCAGCTGAGGTGGAACGTCAGCTTGCTGACTACCTTAGTAAGGGCTTCATTCGCCATAGTGCTTCACCATGGGCATCGCCCATTCTTTTGGTGAAGAAAAAGGATGGATCCATGCGCATGTGTGGATTATCGCTCCTTGAATGCGGTAACCATTAAGAACAAATACCTGCTACCTAAGATAGATGAGTTGTTTGATCAACTCAAAGGTGCGAAGTATTTTTCTAAAATTGATTTACGTTCAGGATATCATCAAGTGCATATTAACGCTGATGATATAACCAAGACTACGTTCCGAACTCGCTTTGGACACTATGAGTTTTTGGTTATGCTGTTTGGGCTTACTAATGCCCCGGCAACGTTTATGACGCTTATGGATAGCGTACTAAGGCCGTACTTAGGCAAATTTGTCATTGTCTTTCTTGATGACATTTTGGTCTATAGTTCGACTTTAGAAGAGCATTTGGAACACTTACGAAAAGTTTTTCAGTTACTACGCGAGAATGCACTTTACGCGAAAGAAAGTAAGTGTGAATTTCTCAAGGATAGCATACAATACCTAGGTCATGTAATTTCTGCAGACAGAATTGCTATGGATGCTAGTAAGGTTGATGCTATTATGTGATCGCCAACACCTTGAAGTAAGGAAGAACTTCAAATCTTCTTGGGAATGGCAGGATTTTATCGCAGATATGTGAACGGTTATGCAAAGATTGCCGCTCCCATGACTGATCAATTGAAAGGTGCGGCAATTACCTTTCAATGGCGTGAGGAGCAACAACGTAGCTTTGATAAGCTTAAAGTTGCTTTGGCTACAGCTCCCATCTTGGCAATTGTGGATCCTCAAAAACCATTTGTGATTGAAACGGATGCCAGTGCTAAGGCAGTGGGTGCGGTTCTCATTCAAGATGGTCATCCTGTTGCCTATGAGAGCAAGAAGCTCAATCGTGCTCAACAAAACTACTCAGCTTACGAGCGTGAGCTCTTTGCCATCATATATGCCTTATGAAAATGGTGACATTACTTATATGGTGCGCAATTCGAGCTTGTTTTTGATCACGAAAGCATAAAGTGGTTTATGAACCAAACAGATTTGCAAGGTCGAAAGGCCAGATGGGCTGAGATCCTTCAGGAGTATGATTGCAAGCTACGTTATCGCAAAGGACGTTACAATATTGTAGCTGATGCTTTGAGTCGTATGCCGAAGATTAATTCGCTGCTATTCACAGAGTTGAAAAGCGAATTGTTAGAATCTTTACGAGGCAAATGCAAGCAGGATTCAACATACTCAAAGGTGTGGAATCATGTTCAAATGAGGGGTCCCTCTCACTCAAACGGTAGTGTTTCCAGTTCTTCCACACATGGTTCTTCTTTATCACAAGATGAACTACAGCGATGGAAAAACTTTTCCATCGATGATGGATACTTACTCCACAAGGAGAGAGTTTGTGTTCCATTGGACTTAGACACTAGGCGCCAAATTCTTTTTGAGTGTCATGATAGTCCAAGTGCAGGTCATGCGGGCATTCGCAAAACGTATGCTCTCGTAAGAAAGCATTTCTATTGGCCTGGACTTCACAAGGATGTTACTGACTATGTTCTGCAGTGTCAGAAGTGTCAAGTGAACAAAGCAGAACGTCTTAAAGCTGGCGGGTTACTGCATCCATTAGAGATTCCTGACGGAAAGTGGGAAAGTATCTCTATGGATTTTATAACGGGCTTGCCCACAACGAATCGTGGACATGATGCCATTTGGGTAATCGTGGATCGATTAACCAAGCTTTGTCGGTTTGTGCCTACTAAGAAAACAGTTACAACTCCAGAATTAGGACGCCTTTTCGTGGAGAATGTTTACCGACTTTATGGCTTACCATCCAATATTGTCAGTGATCGCGATCGCAAGTTTAACAGCCATTTTGGCCGAGCAGTATTCAGTAAGTTGGGTACTATGTTGAACCTTAGTACAGCTGATCATCCGCAGACAGATGGTCAGACTGAACGGGTTAATCAAGTGCTGGAAGATATGCTTCGGGCATATGTCAGCAAAAAACAATCTGATTGGGAGTCTTATTTGCCTATTCTTGAGTTTGCTTACAATAGTGCAAAGCATGTCTCGACAGGCTTTAGCCCTTTCATGTTGATGTATGGTTTTCAGCCACGTTCACCAGTGTCGGTGGGACTGGCGAATGAGAAAATCAGTCAGGTTAAGGATTTTATCCAAGACCATATGGATATGTTGCGCCTTGCACGATTAAATGTTCGTCAAGCGCAAGATCGTTACAAGAAGTTTGCGGACCAGAAACGTAGGCCACTTCACTTTCAAGAAGGTGATTGGGTGTTTCTGAAGGTACCAGACAACTCCACCAGTTTAAAAACGGGTCCCGTACCAAAATTGTCGCCCCAATTTTGTGGACCGTTTAAGATACTCAAGAAGGTGGGCCCAGTAGCCTATAAACTTGAGTTACCAGCACATTCCAAGGTTCATCCCATCTTTCACGTAAGCCGTTTGAGGAAACGCCTTATGGGTCATGAAAGGCCGGTGGATGATTCTTTCTTGGTAGAATATGTGGAACCCCCAATACTGCCTCATGAACCATAAAGAGTATTGGATTATCACATGTTATGTACTCGCCACCAAGTTCTGAAACAAGCTCTTATCAAGTGGAAGGACTGTCCAGAGGAAGGCTCCACTTGGGAAAACATTAGTGTGATGAGGAAACGTTTCCCCACTTTTGTTTTCGAGGACGAAAACTCTTTTCGAAGGGGGGAGTAATGTCAGGACTATGGTCCTACGGAAGTTGAACCCTAGCATAAGTTAATAGCTTTCGGAGTCTCGAGAGTATTATTAGTGCTAGCGGGGTTCAGGGGTTAATGGGCGTTAGGGTTTGGTCGATGTGTGTACACATCTAAGTTAGCACGGCTCTTAAGTAAGATGGGCAGCCGGGCTAGGAGGTGTGGACACAAGCCAGGGTTTTGGTATAAAACCCAACGAGAAACCCTAACTCGTGATTATATGGTTGGGAGGTGAACCGACTTCCACCCTCTCTTCTTCTCCACGCCTAGGCTATGGCGGCTTGAGGAAGACGCAGCCGTAGTGGAGGCGTTACAAATACATTTTTGCGTTGGATTAAAATATATATCACTCTCACACACACACACACAAGATTCTCTCTCTCTCTCTCTCTCTCTCTCTCTCTCTCTCTCTCTCTCTCTCGGATCAATCATACACAAAGCTACGTCTCATTACTCAATCATTCGCACAAAAATGGACGTCGCATTACTCAAGCATGGAGGATTATATGACCGATAAGCACGCTAACTTAACACATTATATTTGTACACAATTTTGAGAAATAGAAATGCTCATGTGTGTGTGTGTGTGTGTGTGTGTGTATGTATGTATGTATGTATGTATGTATGTATACATACATATATATATATATATATGTATGTATATGTATGTATATGTATATATGTATATATATATGTATATATGTATATATGTATATACATATATATACATATATACATATATACATATATATATACATATATACATATACATACATACATATACATACATACATACATATATATATATGTAAACATACAATCTGATCAAGTCAAGAATATAATCTGATCAAACTGGGAATACAATCCGAAGCCAAGAATATACAATAAAAAGGTAGCATATATAACCAAAAGCGCTATACAAAGTGCACGTAAATACACAAAGAATGGGTGAAACAAAATGTGGTGGGTGAGTCAGCCTAGGACTGGTCATCATCATATAAATGGTTGTGCTCATCGCACTACTCATCGCCATGGCCTTCTGGACTAATCTAATTCCTCTCTGCCCTCCTCAGTAGCTAAACCAGTCGCAATTTGCCAAGCTACCTCCTCTATGTCTGCCTCACCATGCAATTCCTATGGTTTATTACACCAATTAGCTAGTCTTTAACTAATATATTTAGAACTAAACTATAATTAATGTTTCTAAATCAAAATGGCTTACAAAAGAATCTGCTAGAGCTAGTTGGGTCTTAAGTTGCTTATTTCCCTCGTATGTGGCTATCTCTATCTCCCGAGGGGTGGGCAAGCAACCATAGTCCTTTTCCTGTTATTAAAACATAACGCTATGGGTATGGTTGAATGCCTAAGTCCTTAATTATGACTATGGCTTATGGCCTAAATGGATATGTGTATGGGTATGCATAAGTGTTTATTGTTATGGACATGCACATATATGCACATAGTATAAAACAAAATGTAAACATTTTTAAACTTACAAAAGTGGCAAAATGAAGCCTTTCTTGCCCATCTTGCCGAGGTGTGACGTATGCCTAACTGTCACTCTATCATGTGCGGCCTCCTACAAATTCAAAAAACATGTATACATAAATGCAAGACTTAAGTCATTGACTATTATACACCTATAGAATGACTATTACATACCTTTTGTTGATTTTGTTGAGTTGTATCTCTTTTCGAAAGGCTTTCCACGCACAAATGCATATTTCCATTACATTTCCAAACCACGTATTAGATGTTAGAAGAGAAAATACCATAAATGAGTACTCTAGCATCACTAATGCATAAAGCAAGAAGAGATATTCAACGTTAAAAACCATATGCAAACAAGTTATTGTCATTGAGAACACTAGCTCTTTGCAGACTTATCAAGCATATTATATTATTTTTATTTTTGTTCATTTCAATAATTAGTTAATCTAATTTTTACATTTTTCTATGGCAACCAGGTTTTGACTCATCCTCTGGTACACCACCTCCTCTAGCGCGCCTATGAGCTGCTATGGTAGGGCGAGAAGGAGAGTCCTCTTCTTCCACGACATCCTCTAGATCCATGCCCCATGCACATGATGAGACACAAGCTTATTACGAGGAGAGAGTTCCATGTTGGTGTGTGAATTGTCGAGGCACTCACCGATGGACACAATGGCAATGTCGTGCTCATGAGCTTAAGTATGGCAGATGTCGTGATATTCCGACACCACCAGAGTGACAGAATCAGCCTATGGTAAGCGATGCGTACTTTTTATTATGCATTGTACATTCAAGTTTTACATGATCTTGATAGGCAAGTGATAAAAAGCATGCATGTAGGTGCGATCTTCGTGGACTAGGCTAGTTGTACCTCAGCTTGATGATTAGAATCAGGGGCATGGGATTGAGCTTCCTCGCACACAACATGGTTAAGAAGTTTTTTAGTTACAAATGGAGACATGGTCTCATCCTTTGCCTCTTGTTCCTCAATCTGAGATGTCTGGCGATCATCCCTTGCCCAGTCTCCTCCAGCCTCTCATACAGACATATGATTATACGATATGGAGGGTGGCTCTGGGAGCATCACTTCCGACTGATGGTTCCGACTGATGGTGGAGAGGTTTTAACCTTTTGGGGTGCTTTCTATTTGATTGCACCATCGACAATTCCTAATGGTGGGCGATGTCTTTTCTCATTGCACAAGATTTGCACGTGCCATCTCATTCAAAGGTAACTCATTTTGTGGGCCTATCTATTCATGGGGTCCATGGCATTAGCTTGCTCTCTACATCACGAGTATGACGACATATGGGCTATGTACTAATGTCGCCTCTCTCATCGAAAGAGACATTAAACATAATGAGGGAGAGTGACTTTATATTAAAGACAGGCCCTACAATCAAGGAAATATATCAAGGCTAATCAACAATAGTAGAAGAAGGCATGAAAGAACTAATTATACTTTTGTGGAGTGTGATAATGGTCATGAGTCAGGGCATATGAGTAGAGATATGCCTAGATATGTACATTGTAGTGAATGCTATTAGACCATTATGTGTTGGTGAGGAATTAGTAGTGAATTACAGTTAGCGCAGACGTCCGCTTGCGCTAACTATAATTATGTACATTGTAGTGAATGCTATTAGACCATTATGTGTTGGTGAGGAATTAGTAGTGAATTACAGTTAGTGCAGACGTCCGCCTGCTCCTCATATAGAGTAGATCGATTTTTAGCCTAGAATTTTGTAAAAGGCCATTGGCCCTTGTCATCGTCGTAATTGTCATTGTCATTGGTCTGTCATTTATATTTTTGGTCACTATGTCTCGTCGCATTCAAAAATAAAATATCTTTGAGTTTATTTGAAATAAGTGTTGCATATGATGTCACTATGTTTCGTCACATTCAAAAATCAAATATCTTTGAGTAAGTGTTGCATATGATGTCATGATTTGATTAGCTTTTATGGTGTGTATATTAGATGGTGGAAGCAAAATTTCAATACAGGATATGCTTTGCATAAGGCTATGGCATGCTTTGTTTTCACTTCTCTTACTACTTTGGTGGTGCTTGTCTTATTCGTTTGTATTGTGTGTTTACACTTTCATGATTCCACATGGATCACAGGTTCTAAATTATGATATTACAGAGGATGTGCCCGTATATTGCCAGGGTCACTCTTGATGGTCGGTAGAGTGTATGAGGATTCTACGAACTCATCATGCCACCATGAGAAGAGAGCTCACATGTTTTTTCGTCCATCTACTCCTTAAAGTTTCTACGAGCAACCAAAGAACCTTACCTTTTTCCAATGCATTATCAACAAGTGTTCTTTTATAAGAACTCTGATGGCAGCCCATGGTGGCGAATTGTGCATGTGAATCCTCGAGGTTGATGAATTTTGGATAGCATGGTCTCTGCCATACTCGAGGATATGGACCAGCAAGTTATCCATCACAATACAGTATTGCCCGTCGAGAGTACATGTCCCAACCTCGACATGATAGTGAGTGCACATGTAAACAGACCAACACCATTTACATCTCACCGAGGAAGAGGAGGATGGGGTGGATGGAGATCTCCTAGCGTTTGGCACTGATCAGGTTTTAGAGCCTGTAATGTCCACCATATTATTGATCCCTCTTGGACTAGACAGCTAGAAAGGAAAACGATGAGGTACTCTTGCTAATTGACCTTTTTGCTGAGACTACTCCTTAAAAGTCAGGTATAATCCTTTTCTACCCTATCTCCAAGGAGGCAGATACAATTTCAAAGCCGAATGCAGTAAACTTTTTCTTTGCTTGCTTTTTTTAATTTGATAAGTTACTAACTGCCGGGAGGAAGGGGGAGCCTCTTGATCATATAGTAGCCATACATGGCTACTCTACGACCAAGTAGCCATACATGGCTACTTAGGGGTTCAATTCCCCTTAGGCTTTGGTTATTTTTGTGCAGGCCATATGTCATCAACTACATCATGCATAGTATGGACTAGATACTACGACATACCCATAACATCATCATCACTGCCCAATAGTGGGGGTAGAACATTGTATCAATATATGCTCCCACAAGCAAAGACTAATGCGATAAGATTTTTCTTTGCTTTTTGTTTGCTTGCTTTTTTTTGTTTGATAAGTTACTAACTACACGTGGGGTGGAAGGGAAAGCCTCATGGTCATAAGAGTAGCCATACATGGCTACTTAGGGATTCGATTCCCCTTGGGCTAGGGCTCAGTTATTTTGGTGTAGGTGATATGTCATGGAGCATGTTATGGATAGAAGATTGTTGATTGACGAATTTATTATGGATAGAAGTTTGGTTTTTAGCATGCATATGGAAGTGGCACAAAGGTAATACATGGATATGGTTCTTGTTTCTTATTTTATGTCATTTCAAATTGTTAGCGTAAAATTTGCTTCCAACTCGGTTATGGTCTAGCCAGAAAGTGCCCATGCTTGTTGGCTTTCATCTATGTTAGTCAGTTGGCATATAGGCTTATCGGGTTGGCCATAGGCAAGTTGGAAGCGTAAAATTTGCTTCCTGCACCATTTGGTCCTTTCACAGTGTTTCACACACACTGAGTAGAACCAAGGTATGAACGGGGATTTTCCACAAAAGAAAGCTGAAGCATTTACTAGAAAAGTTTGGACTAAAAGATGGCTCCAGTACATGAGTAGCATGGGATTTAATTTATCAAAGTGACTTATAATGCTTATAAGTCAGTGTGTTCACATATCTTTAATCAAGGCTATACAGATTTAATATTTGGGGCATGGAAAGGTTGACAGAAAGAGGTGCCTACATGACAAGCTTGGGAAAAGCATGCAGTTGATATTTTGGGGAAAGCGAGCGTTACAGAGCTCTCTTTCTGGCCGCTTTTGTTGATCTTCATCTCATTGGCACCGTCGCACGTTCTGGGTAAGATCTTGCTCTGTGCACTTTCAATCATATCTAGGGTTTTGCCTTCTTTTGTACATTGGCATTATTTTTGTTAATATTGCCATACATTTAACGCTCACCCTCGCACTAGCTCTTCTCTCAGCTTTTAACAGAGGTTTTTAATTGATACTACTCTTGCTAATGCTCTGTTGTTCAGTCATTAAGATTTCTTTTGACATTGGACTTCTGCCTCCGTCAGCTTCTCAGCATTCTTCTTGAGCATTTGACTTATGCATCAGTTGAATTTTCTTTGTCAACTCATTTAACTATGCCAGTCAGTATTGCCTTATCTGTAGCTCAGCCCTTCAAATTCTACATTCAATGTCTGGCTTTTAGTCTTCAGCATTCAGTGCTTCTCTCTCCACTTTTAGCATGTGGCTCTTGGCTTTCAGCATTCAACACTTTGCTCTACATTCAGAAGCCTATTTTTTTGTCTACGATTCCTATCTTTAGTAGTTAGCGCTTTGCATTCTGAATTTAATAGTTGTTTGGCTCGATTTACTTTTAGCATAGTCACATGACACGTTAGCTTCCGATCTGCTGATGCCATTTCACCTTCAAAATTGTTGACTACTCCACGTCAGCTTCGGATTTGCTGCTTATGCCATGTCACCTTCAAAACTGTTGACTCCGCGCATTAGCATTAGACCTACTGACTTTATATCAACTTTAGATTTGCTGACACCATGTTACCTTCGGAACTGCTAACTCCATGTCAACATTAGACCTTCTGACTCCACGTCAACTTCGGATCTACTGTGCTGATGCCATGTCACCTTTGAACCCACTCCTGCTGACTCCATGTCAGCATTAGACCTGCCGATTCCACATCAGCTTCCATTTTGTTGATTTCTCATCAACTTCGGATCTGTCTATACATCAGCATTAGGCATGAAGTCTTCACGTCTACATTAGACCTGTTGATTCCATGTTTGCTTCCGTCTTGCTAATTCCTCGTTAGCTTATGGTCAATTGATTCTGACCTGCTACTTTTCCATCTGATTTCACATCTTGAAGAGCAATTCAACGGAGCTTGGACAACATCTGGATCAGTCTACATTTGGTCGACATCGCTCTTACGTTTGGCAGTCCTCATTCATATTCATTGTAATTTCTCAGTCATTATTTATATTCATTGTAATTTCTCCAAAGAAATATAAGCAAACACTCCTACTTGCATGGGGGGGCCTTCAACGTTTGGTAATGTTGAAATATACAAGTGAATAGGGTGTGTGCGGGACCAAGCCCTTGGCAAGAGGCTATAAAAGAGAATCTATAAATGTGAGAGAACCTGTGAAAAGGTGAGAAGAATCTACTGGGAGAGAATAAAGGGTAGCATGAGAAGATTTAGGAAGTATGGAGATATTCTAGGAGAGATGGAGAGAATCAAGCAAAAGAGGTAGAGTGAATCAAGGAGAAATCAGTGGGATTTGATGCTTGGATGTAAACACTATAAATTGAGGCATTGTCCTAATGAGAATTTACTGGTTTTTGATTATCCATGCCTACATTAAGCTATTTGTTAATTACTCACTAATCACGTCTTAATTATCCATGCTTACATTAAGCTATTTGTTAATTACTCACTAATCACATCTTAATTATCATCTAATCACTTTGTTAATGATGTTGATTCTAGCATTTGATCCACCATAGCTCATCACATTGCTATAATTTTAACATGGTATCAGAGCCAAGCCTAGAATCCATCAATTTGTTGTGAGCCCATTATCTTACTAATTACTTTACTAATTAGGATTAGTAGAAAATTAATATTTTTCACCTCTTTTTTAACTAGTCTCTACACCCCCAGCTAGTGGAGGAGCTCCCTCTCACTCTAGGCACAACATTAGCTCAAAACCTTTTAACCCTAGCTAGCCATAACCATTGGGCTCCAGCCCATGCAAGAAAATCGTCAAACCGTCAGTGCATTCAGGAGGAAATCGTGTTTTTTCCAGCGTAGTCTTTTTTGAGAAATTTGCAGATCTTGTCTTCATCCAATCAAATTGGTCTAATTCCTCATAGCTCCAGGGGTTTTCAAGCATGCTCTACAAGCTGGTGAAGTCAGAAATTGATTTGATCAAGTCTACAGTGAGATCCAAGCTCTTCATCAAATCTGCAGGTGACTTTGGTAAAACAGAGATTAAGCATTCAATGGTTGGTCAAATCTTGCGTTTCTTGGCTTAATCCTCTACTAGACTAATTTCTATTGATGGCCTTGAAAGCATTTGAGCTCATTTGAAGTCTAAGGAACCAGATCTGGGCTCCCCGCATACTTTGTTTTTTGCACACAAAACAGAGGATTAATTTACTAATCAGTGATTAATCAATGCTAATCACTATATTTTGGTGCAATTGAGGGTTCAAATCAACCATTAGTATTTGATACAGATCCCTATAACTTCATATTGCAATTCGGAGTTGGTTTGATACTCCAACCATTCCGTACAAATTAGGTAATTTCTGGTGATTTTATGCTGATAAAATTATTGTAATCATGTCTTAGACACCAGATTGAGTTATAAAAGGGTAGACACTGCTCTTGAATCTTGAAATTGGATCAAGAGGTAGGACCCCCTTCACATCATCATGAGTACAGCACAAGAAATAGCCAAATTTAATGGGGAGCAGTTTTACACATGGCAGACAAAAACCATGTATCTGCTCATGAGAAAAAATCTGTTGGGGCTAGTTGAGGGAAGAGATGAATGCCCAGAGGTGAGAGGGGAAAATGAGTGGAAGAGTAGGAATGAAAAAGCATTGAGACTTATTGCACTCAGTTTAAATGATGAAATCATTCATCACATCACACAGGGATACAATGGGCAAAAGATGCATGGGATGAACTCAATAAATTATTTGGCACACAATCTAAAAATTCAAAGATAAATCTGTTAATGCAATTCTACAAATTGGATATGAGGAAAGTGAACCTTTAATCACACACTTGAACAGATATAAAAGCATTAAGCAACAACTATTGGCAAAAAGGTAGAAGATGATGAGGCACTAGCAGTGCTTCTGAAGAGTGTGGACAAAGGTGAATATGAAAATATTGTAGCAACACTAAAGAATGTAGATAAATTGAAGCTACACGAGATAGAAGGAGCTCTACTAGAGCAAGAGAGCAGAGGCAAAGAGAAGAAATGGCTCGACTCAACAGCAGGAGAAGAAAAAGCATTCTTCACCCGAGGAGGATTCTCTCGAGGAAGAGGCAGAGTAGGAGGAAGGACCTTCACTTGCCACAACTGTGGAAAGCCCGAACATATGGCAAGAGACTGCTACAGCAAACCCACTGGAGAAGGAATGACATCAACAAACTTCATGGAGGCTCCAAAGGAAGTGGAGTTGAATCATCTTTTCTGAGAGAGAGAGAGAGAGAGAGAGAGAGACCCCACAACCCAATGTAACTTGCCCCAACAAAGTAAAACCACCTCTGAGCCACCGATGATGTAGGCCACGTGGCAGATGTATGTGTGAGCACTTTAGTCAAGGTCGCGGGCACTTATAGTAGCCTTGGACACATAGAGAGAGAGTGTGTCAAGGACTATGAGTTTAGGGACTTGAGGCACTGGTCGCAGACTATCAAGTAAGAGAGTGTGTCAAGGACTATGAGTTTAGGGACTTGAGGCACTGGTCGCAGACTATCAAGTAAGAGAGAAACTTGGTATAGGGTCCATCCAGGTGTGCTAAGTTAACTTGAGGGGAGGTGTGCTAGACACTAGTCGTGGACTATCAAGTAAGAGAGAAACTTGGTATAGGGTCCAGGTGTGCTAGGAGTATTCACTTGAGGGGAGGTGTTGAAATATACAAGTGAATAGGGTGTGTGCGGGAACAAGCCCTTGGCAAGAGGCTGTAAAAGAGAATCTGTAAATGTGAGAGAACCTGTGAAAAGGTGAGAAGAATCTACTGGGAGCATGAGAAGATTTAGGAAGTGTGGGGATATTCTGGGAGAGGTGGAGAGAATCAAGCAAAAGAGGTGGAGTGAATCAAGGAGAAATTAGTGGGATTTGATGCTTGTATGTAAACACTATAAATTGAGGCATTGGCCTAATGAGAATTTGCTGGTTTTTTATTATCCATGCCTGCATTAAGCTATTGTTAATTACTCACTAATCACGTCTTAATTATCATCTAATCACTTTGTTAATTACTCACTAATCACGTCTTAATTATCGTTTAATCACTTTGTTAATGATGTTGATTCTAGCATTTGATCCACCATAGCTCATCACATTGCTGTAATTTTAACAGGTAAATTGGGACCCCATATTGTGTCGACTTCTATTTGCTTTCTATCTCTCTTCTCTTCTCTCTCAAAGTGGAATTGCACAGACTCACAAGTATAAAGAAGGCTTTGTTGCGTGTTACAACAATCAACCTATTGCATGCTACATATGTGGCTTTCTCATTTCATAATGTATACTACTTTTATACTCAAAATTGTGTCAAGCCTTTAGGCATGAGTTCATTTTCCTTTGAGATGTGATTTTTCAAGCATGTTCATTTCTATTATCATTTCAAGCATGTCCATAGTAGTTTGTATCATCATGTCGAATCATTGTTGCCCAACCAAACACGAGAAGACAATTCACGATATGCAAAACTATATGTGTATGACACAGAACATGAGTTACATAATTGTTTAGATGGTATGCCTAGGTTAGATCCCGATGTGTTGGGAAGGTTGCAAGAAATGATGCATGAATGTAATCCATATACCAATGTGTTTCAGTTTGTGGGGGGAATTTCTACAAGGTAGTACACATGCAGAGTTAAGGATGGTAATCTGTGAGACATGTTATACTTCAAGGCAATATTTGGTGCCAACTACTAGTGAGGTCGCTACTATTATGCCAGGGCAAAGGGATGATTTTGATCTTGGGTTTCAAGATATTTAAATCTATTTCTGTAATAAAGTGGAGAAAAGAATAAGTAACTTGCATCGGTCATATATGCCACTCATATATGTTCTCCTACATGCCACGAGGAGATGATGGGTGGCATGTACATATTCCACATGTTGATGTGTGTATGCACGCAACAACTGGGACTCATAAATGTGTCACTCAAAGGCAATATTATGCATATCGATTGCAAATCAGACCTAATACCATTGCATGCCTATTGTGCAGGGGAAGACTATTTGTAGTAATGCATTGTTGCTTCTTATAGTACTATCGAGGAGTCAAGATTAGTATGGATTCAAAATAACCAAGTGAATTTACGTGTTGAAATCTAGCAGCAGGGACTATCTGACATGGGTTTAATGCAGCTGATGGTGCACAAAGTGTATTAGGGAGTGCATTAGGGTGAAGAGTTGTGTTGCCATCTTCTTTTACAGGAGGGCCTCGCTTTATGTATCGGCTTTACCAAGATGCCATGGCAATTTTAAGGAAGAAGGATTCAAAATAACCAAGTGAATTTACATGTTGAAGTCTAGCAACAGGGACTATCTGACATGGGTTTAATGCAGTTGTGATGGTGCACAAAGTGTATTAGGGTGAAGAGTTGTTTTGCCATCTTCTTTTACAGGAGGGCCTCGCTTTATGTATTGGCTTTACCAAGATGCCATGGCAATTTTAAGGAAGAAGGGTAAGTCAAACCTATTTATTACCTTCACATGCAACCCAAAACAGCCCAGGATCGACGGGATCTTACTACCTGTGTGTTTTACAAGAAGCATAAGGATATCATGAGGATACAAAGAAAAGTTTGTTTGGAAAAGTGGTTGGCTTTGCATCTATGATTGAATTTCAAAAGAGAGGTCTACCACACTCACACACTATTGATTCTGGAAGATGAATTTAAGCCAAGTGACATAGCTTAGTATGATCAATTGGTATGTGTTGGTATGTGCTAAGCTGCCCAATAGAGAAATGTTTCTAGAGTTGCATGAAGTTATCAGATAGTGTAATGTTCTAAGAAGGTATGTTGATCCCCAATGCTTTTTGTATGGTTGCACGTAACTTCACTCAGTCTACAGAAGTGGATAGTGATGGTTATCCCATTTACATGCATTGAGATGATGGTAATAGTGTACAAGTAAAGGGAGTTCCAGTGGACAATAGGTGGATCGTGCCATACTCTCCTTTCAAGTACATCTGCTGCCATTGCAAAATAATGGGATGTTTCGAGATAATATTTGCAACAATTTTTGTCTTTTGTGAACCTACATTTCCTGGGCATTTGTGGGAAACATTCTCATTAGATCTTTCAAAGGATATATTCCATGATTTACAAGGTACAATAAATGCAAACTATTAATGTCTGTCAAGCTATGGAAAAAAACGAGGCTTTGTTGCAAGTAAAGTGCATTCTTCAGTTGCATAGGAGAAGGTTGTCCTCATTTGAAGGAATGCGAATGGGTTGTTTTGCAAGAAGAGATAACGTTTGATCCTTAAAAACAAGCAAAAATGGCCAATTAGATGCAAATGACTCTCAACAATTGTCAGTGGGCTATTTTAATTAGATTCTCCATCCAATTAATAGGAATGTTGGTGATGTATTCTTTCTTAATGGTCCTTGTGGATGATCTAGAAAGACCTTCCTCTACAATTGCTTGCTTTGTTGAGTATGTGGAGATGGCCATGTTGCTCTTACATGTGCTTCATCTAGTATAGCTGCCTTGTTGTTAGCTTCGAAAGATGCAAAATTTGCACCTTGGGTGAAGTTGGAGTCCACTGATTTGCATGGGTGTACGGCTCACTCTTGATTCAAGATACCATTAGACCTAAATACCACTAGCACTTGCAAAATAAGGTCAATAGTCAGCTTATAGAGGTCTTGAGACTGGCTAGATTGATAATTTGGGATGAGGCACCAATGACACATCAATATGCCTTCAAAGCATTAGATAGAACACTACAAGACATAATGTCCAATGACAAGCTCTTTGGTGGAAAGGTCGTGCTTTTTGGTGGGCATTTCAAATAGATTTTGCCAGTTGTTCCAAAGGGAGGACGAGAGGACATTGTCAATTCGACATTGTGCTATTCAAAAATCTAGAGAGAGACCAAATTGTTAAAGCAAAATAGAAGAAGGTGTTGTGTCAATCCCTCCCAGAATGCTTCTTCAGATAGGGTATATGCAACAACTCATTAAATGGGTGTGCATGGGACTTTTGAGAACTAGAGGACTAAGCAAGTTTTTTTAAAGAGCGTGCTATCCTTGCACCTCGAAATGTTGAGGTTGATGCTATTAATGACATTGCTCTATGTGCAATGCCTGCAGAGAACAAGGAATAATTGAGTGCAGATTCTGTGTCTAGAGCTAGTGAGGGTAACTTTTTGTATGCAACAGAATATCTTAATAGCTATAATCCAGGCGGTGGTTATCCTGCTCATCATCGATTGGTTTTGAAAGAAACTTCTCCTATTATTTTGTTGCAGAAT
Organism: Cibotium barometz; assembly: GCF_041138505.1. Lineage (NCBI taxonomy): Eukaryota > Viridiplantae > Streptophyta > Polypodiopsida > Cyatheales > Cibotiaceae > Cibotium > Cibotium barometz. The sequence continues at coordinate 44,743,958 of NC_141058.1, read as the reverse complement.
TTGGATCCAAGAAAAGGATTGTGTAATGGGATGAGATTAATAAGCACTTCCATTCTAAGGTTCTATAAGCATAAATAATTACAGGTACAAATATTGGGGACATGGTTTTCATCCCTAGAATAACATTCATACCAAGTACTTTGTAGCTTCCTTTTGATATGAGATAAAGGCATTTTCCTGTAAATCTTGCATCTACCATGACTATCAATAAACCATAGAGACAAACACTATCAGTTCTAGGGTTATACTTTGTGACACTTGTACTTAGCCATGGACAATTATGTGTGGCTTTCTCCACGAGTGAGACCCTCAGATGCTGTGAAAGTATTTATTTCAAACACTACATCTGAAACTGTCATGAGTACTTCTGGCATTGTTTTCACCATGAATGTGGTGTTCAAGGAGGTCTTGGAATTGGCTTTGATTCGAATGTATACGTAATTTGGTAAGTTTTTTTTCTTTGAAAGGAAAATTTTTAGGTCATTTACTTAATTGTTTGTGTGATTTAAATTAATTTTGGTATTTCCTCTATGCTTACAAATTTTTTACATTTTTGGTTCTACATAGACATTGATATATATGCGCTTCATATAGGATTAGAATGAGGAGTTATTTTGTGCTCACTCCTCTGACTCCTTTTGTGTTTCGTTGACTCCTATGCTTGGGTGGAAGATACACAATTGTAAAAGCACTAAGGGAGTTGCTTATGTGTCTTCAATAACAACACTAAATTTCTTTACCTAAGAAATTATGCAAATCCCTTTTCTATGGAGAGCTCCTGTCCCTACTCAGTTTTGGTTGAGCTCCTAGACATGGCAAAATTTGTGAGTTAATATTCATTGTGAAGGAGATAGTGTTCTCTGGTACATGCATGAATATAAGGGATAGTGTTATGATAACAAGTATATTCTTCATCTATCTATGTTTATTTTGACTTTTTGGACGTGATCCTTTTTGGTCTTGAGTGAGTGTTTTATTTTAGCTTGATGGGGTTGTAAGCTTTAAGAGTCCATTTTGTGTTGATGTGTTCTTTTTAGCTACTAAAAGCCTATTAGCAAGGAGCATATGGGGCATGGTTGTAATGAGAAACTATTTATATAGCTTTTTTGAGGTCAATCTCCACTCTTGTTGAAGAAGATGCAACATTTATCGACCAAGGTTGGTTGAATATCATGATTGTATGATTGTAAAGCTCTTTGTCTTTGAGAATCTATAGTTTTTATGGGTTGTATATATTAACTAGGTACGAATCAAGTCCACAACATAGGCAGTCTACTTTGTTGGCTATCATTGTGATGCAAATTAAGTTTAAGAAATTTATGTGCTTACAAAGCTTTCTATTTTAGTCTTTGCATACATATTGACACATATGTACTTAAATAGGATTAGGATGACAAGATCTTTTACATTTGACACCGACTCTACTCTACTGAAGTTGAATACACATTGACAGGTATGTACTTTAAATAGGATTAAGATGATAGGATCTTTTACATTTGTACTTTAAATAGGATTAGGATGATAGGATCTTTTATATTTGTACTTTAAATATGATTAGGATGACAGGATCTTTTATGTTTGTCATCGACTCTACTGCTGAAGTTGAAGGTACACAAATATGTATGTGTTAAGAATTTAGCTTGTGTGTTTTTAATAATAATACTGAAGTTATTTACCTAAGAAAATATGGAGATCCCTTTCGATGGAGAGTTTTTATATATGCTAAGTTATTGGTTGACCTCCTCGATGGTAAGTCTTTGTGGGTACATATTGTTATGGCTCACCTAGACCCCCTTCGAAACACATCCAACAAGAAGATTACTTGGTCAATCGCAACTGTCATGGGGATCTTTCTAATAGCAGATCTCGTAACCCTTCAAGCTTCACAACTCCTTGAGAAGCAATTCCACCACACCTCCTACCGCGAGCGTTGTCACACGGCCACGTTGCACTACATGTACTCGTCCCTCCTCTCACCTCACTTCACTCACTAGCATGGATTAGAGAGAGATTAGTAAGAGGATTAGTAAGTGCAAGACTCTATTGCACAATGAGAGAGTTCTCTATATTATGAGAGATATTCACTTATATACATGGCCATAAGTGTTCACACTCACTTAAACTGTGGCCAACCGGGCACTTTAGGCTCATAAAAGGCCTAATGTTATTACAATGACTACTCTCATAATATATCCATAAAGTACATCACTTGGGACTTCATCCTAACTTGCTACTACATTCTCTTGAAGCGTAAATTGCCATAACTATTCTGTCATACCATTACGGGTGCCCATCCAAGTTGTAGATTTGGACACCATTGCTTCATATCTTGAATGTATGACCTTTTGGTGTATCTACCTTAACTCCTTGATGTAAGATAACGGCAGTTTCTCTTGTTAACCCTAGAATTGGTTTAGCATTCCCCCCTTCCTGATGCTGATCGCGTCCTCATGATCACGTTGAAGACCTTTGTGTGGGGAGAATTGATAAACTTTGTTGATGGCTTTTGATGTTGAATGATGCTCAATGGTCGTTGTTCCTTCGGAAGGAATAATAAAGGCTAGTAAGTAAATTAAAAGATTAAAGATTAGTGGGAATTCCTAATGGGGTAGGGGTGGCGAGGGTTGTTGCAAGTGATTGAATTTTTATATTTTTGTGAGCATTATTTACATGGGTTATATTTTTTGCTCACGTTGTTTTTGACAATCATAAGCAAAGTTACATGTTATTTGTGCTGGTTAGGAATATAAGAGATGTAATACTGGGGGAGAAGAGAAGGAAGGATCCGGAGGAAAGTAGACAAAATCATCAAAACGAGATTGTGATTCTCAGTTCCTCATCTGATTCCTCGAAGAGACATTCATCATTTGAAGAAATTGGCCTCCGATGATGTCCCTTTTTGTGGCAGGATTCTTGTCAAATGTTGTTTTGTAGGACCTGTTCCCTGTATGCTTATGCCCATGTTCTTTTTATGCTTTTATGTATATTTAAGTGTTCAATGAAGTAGATATACATAAAGTACATGAACTGAGTCAAAGACTCTTATTGAGTTGTTGCTTGTTGAAGTAGCCACTTGTTGGCGAGGTATGAAAGAATTACATCGACTTGTGAGAATAATTTAGATTTTTTCACTAAGGATTAGAGATCAATGACAACTCTAGTTGTCGTTTGGAGAGGGTGCAACTTGAAGGAAAATTGGCGATGGGTTGTACCATTGACTAGGCTTTTTTCCACCATGGCCCCCCCATCTAGAGACGTACCTAGAAGGTTGTCGAATGATGAGGCCTTGGTGCAAATGTTCTCTAGTCCATGAGTATGGATATTTACTCATGGATCAGTTGCTACATTAACTTAGCCAAAAGAATAATAAGCTATAAGCTTAACAAAAATGGAATGGCTATTGAAGATCGTCGGGGGTTTCTTGTGATATTCTACCATTTTTAGGTAGGCCATTTGTGTGACTCCCTTGTGTTTTTGTCTTCTTTTTCTTTTTCTTTCTTTTTTTTCTCTCTTTTTTTTAAAAAAAAATGTGTGCATGTGTAAAGCAAAACATTTTAATAGTAGCGACTACTTTAATAAAAACCCATGTTTGATGTCAAATAAAAGGTATCATGATATAAGAACAACATCAACTTATTTTATATAAGTAGAAAAGCATTAGATTAAGAAATCAATTGTTGTAGAGATTGATTAATCCTCCATAGTGTAACTAGTGTGACATTTGGCAAGCTCAAAAAATAAAGAACATTAAGTAGTAGTAAAAAAATGTACAACATATTCTAGCATACCAAAGGGCATCTTCTCACCTCCAACCATTCATAATATAAAAAAGGTTAGAACCTTTTGAAGTTTTATGAGCATGCAGGCTTCAGAAAAAATGCCTACATGTTATGCATGTCATAGTATGCTCAATACCACCTTTTGAGAGCTTGATTCTACCATATGGAAGGGAAAGACCTAGAGGACTTGAAAATAACGCAACAAGAAAGCTTTCTTAAGCAAGAAAAATGTTCTTGACATATGTGTGTGTGTAGTTTTTCCAAGGCCTAGCCACGTCTCACATTACCTATGTACACACACACACACACCAACTTTAGTCATGGTCTCATGTATGGAAGACCTACATTGACATCTACATATAGCCCCACAAAAAGATACACCATCAAAACTTTAATAGCATAGGTTCAGTCAAAGTAAATTTTTTCAAACCCTATGAACACTTATACATTCATGAATATTTTGACATAAATTTTGACACAATGAAGATTAGACAACAACCCTTTAACTCCTTAAGGAGATTTAGGAAATTCATGGCATTCATGGATGACAATTGTAATCCTCTTATATAAATAAGAGGATGCATATATACAACATACATACATATATACATACATACACACATATATATATACATACATATATACATACACACACACATACACACGCACATATATACATATGCATACATACGTACATACACATACACACACACATACATATATACATATATATGGAGACACATACGTATACACATAAACACACACACCATGTATGTGTGTGTGTGTTTAGATGTTTATGATGCTAGGAGAAGATCCTAGGAGGAGGAATTCTGATTGCTCAACATAAAAATTAAAACATAACATATACTTGCACAAATTAAGAACATAAGCCTTAATAAACCAAATTAAATAAACAAGAGAGATGGAAAATAGAGTAGAGATCATCGCCAACACAAGATTGGGTTGAATCTCCTTGGCTTGAGTGTGGCCCTTATACCACTCTACCACATTTATATGTATCAGAAAAAACTCTTGGTTTTCAAAAAGATAACTTCCAAAAACAAAGCACAAGTGCTTTTGAGTTTATGAGCATGAAAGCTCTACAAAAATATAGTAAGCAATAATCTAAAGTCTTGGGTCTACCAAAAGTATAAAATATTATTTGGTGTGTGTACAAAGGTATGAGGCCTTACTGTTGATGCCTAAATATGAAACCATAAAAGGTGTTTACATGTCTTCCAAAATATCTCATAGTGGTCCAAACACATGTTCCACCCGCGACTAGCACATAATCTGCCACTCAATTATTGTCTTCATCCAAAATAATATTAGTCAGTGTCCACGCTGATTAAACACGTTAATTTTAACCATATCATACCAGCACACATAGTTGATCAAACACATTATTCCTGGAGATATCATACCAGTGCATATATTTGATTAAACACATTAATCCTCCTAACCTTATCATACTAGCACACATAGTTAATTAAACACATTAATCCTGGTAGATATCATACCAATGCACATAGCTGATTAAACACATTAATCCTGGTAGATGATATAAATAAAAGGCACATCCAAATAAAATATCATGAAATAAATTAATAGGCGTCCCCATAGAGATTACATTTCCTCTTGCTCGGGTTGCAATTGCATGGATGGTATGAGTGGATGAGATTTTAGTAAGAACGGGAATTTTTTTTGGCATCCATTTGAGATATTTAAATTGGATGCCCATTATTTTATTTTGGGATATTTTATTCGGATGCGCATTTTATTCATATCATCTACCAAGATTAACGTGTTTAATCAACTATGTGTGTTGGTATGATGTCTACTAGGATTAATGTGTTTAATCAATTGTATACGCTGGTATGATATGGTCGAGTTTAATGTGTTTAATGTTATGTGTGGTACTGACTAATATTATTTTGGATGAAGGTAATGATTGAGTGGAAGATTATGTGTTAATCGTGTGTGGTAGGTGGAATGTGTTGGACCACTATGAGGTATTTTGGAATACATGTGAACACCTTTTATGGTTTCTTATTTACGCATCAATATTTTTGTAAGGCTAGTAAGGTCTCACACATTTATACATACCAAATAGTATTTTATACTTTTGGTAGGCCCAAGACTTTATATTATTATTTGCTCATAAACTCAAAAGCACTTAAGCATTTTCTAATACATATAAACATAGATGAGTGGTATAAGGGCCACACTTAACTCAGGGGAGATTCAACCCACTTTGTGTCAATGATGATCTCTACTCTATTTTCCATCTCTCTTGTTTATTTAATTTGCTTTGTTAAGGTTTATGTTCTTAATTTATGCAAGTATATGTTATGGTTTAATTTTTATGTTGAGAAATTAGAATTCCTTCTCCTAGGGTCATAAACATCCTGACATATGTATGTATGTATGTACATACATACTTGCATACATACATACACACACACACACATACATACATACACATATATATGTATGTATGTATGTATGTATGTGTGCGTCTGTGTGTGTGTGTGTGTGTGTGCGCACACACACACACACACACACACACACACACACACACACACACACATATATATATATATATATATATATATATACATATACATACATACATACACACACACACACACACACATATATAGGTAATGTGGGGCATGGCTAGGCCTTGTATGTAATGTAGATAAGGGGGACATAAACTTACATAGAAATGAACGGTGTGAACCAACAAAGAGGGTGGATCGAGGTGTGGTGTCCCATTTCTTGACATGTGATGCATTTAATTGGATGTTGCTTGAAGAGGTAAAGGGAGAATGGGGATCTTGGCAAGAGTTTAGAAATGCGTTGTACCTAAGAATGAGATGTTCAAAATTTGAGATGACTAGCAAGGTCTCAGGTCTCATATACATTGATGGAAAATTAAGGGAATACGTTAGGCAACTCATGTTATAGATTTCAAAAATGAGCAAAATCAACAGATGTGTATTTGTATGGTCTACAAGCATTGGTACGAATGGATACATGCAACTCATGTTATAGATTTCAGAAATGAGAAAATTCAACAGATTGCATGGTTTTTGGTATGGTCTACAAGCATGGGTATGAACCGATACGAGCAACTCATGTTACAGATTTCAGAAATGAGCAAAATCAACAAATTGCATGGTTTTCTATATGATCTACAAGCATGGGTACAACCGATACAGGTAACTCATGTTACAAATTTTAGAAATGAGAAAAATCGATAGATTGCATGGTTTTCTATATGGTCTACAAGCATGGGTACGAAGGGGGATGACTAGCAAGGTCTCAGGTCTCATACACATTGATGGAAAATCAAGGGAATACATGAGGCAACTCCACAAATGAAGAAAATCGATAGATGTCTATCTGTATGGTCTACAAGCATGGGTACAAACCGATACAAGCAGATGTTTATCTATATGGTCTACAAGCATGGGTACGAACCGATATATGCGACTCATGTTATAGATTTCAGAAATGAGAAAAATTGATAGATTGCATGGTTTTTTGTATGGTCTACAAGCATGGATGCGAACCGATACAAGTAACTCATGTTATAGATTTCAGAAATAAGCAAAAACAATAGATTACATGGTTTTCTATATGATCTACAAGCATGGGTACGAACTGATATAGGAAAATCATGTTATAGATTTGAGAAATGTGAAAAATTGATAGATTGCATGGTTTTCTATATGGTCTACAAGCATGGGTATAAAGGGAGATAGAAAAGTAGGAACCTCAAATATTTAAGCAAGCCTTTGTCATAGCAGAAAGAATAGTAGATAATGACGGCCTCTATGTAGCGGTAACTAGATGTCGACCCAGCTAGGGGTCCAAATAGAACTCCTAAACAAATCATAGTCGAACAACGGAGCATAGAGGTGAATTATCTAGTTTAATCACAATGGGACCCAGGGCTAGCGGAGCTGTGTACCTAGGATCAGCTATGGTCAAAATTGGAGAGGGCCAAGAGGGGCTTTGATGTATAATAGTTGGTATGGGCCAGCATATCCCAAAGCCCTCATGGGGATGCGATAGTTTTCCCAAGGCATAGCCACGTCCCACATTCACCCCCCTGCATAAGAGCTTGAAGCCCTCTTCAAGCTATTTTATCATGTTATCGAAGGGTCATCCGTGTTGTAAAATTGGATGACTAGGGGGTGGGCTATCTCGAGCATGTTATCTTCTGATAGCCAACTACAATTTTTCATAGGCCGACCCTTCCATTTAGTAAAAAATTTGGATGGATGCTTTCGATTCAATCGGGACTTCAAAATGACCTTCGGTTCATATTGTGGGTCTACAACATTGCTAGTGCAACTGCCTCAGATAGTTGGTATCTAACTTTGTTGCTTCCAAGCACATTACTTATCAAAGAAGTTTGGTCAAGAATATGGAATTTGTGTAGGATGGTCAAACTATTATGTGTGCCAACAATGCCTCCTATCTAGTAAAGGTATTGGTGAGATTTGCCTTGCTATTACTTGTGGTAAGGATATTTATCTTCAAAATGTACTTTTTATTCTAGGCATAAAGAAGAATCTACTTTTTGTGCCCATTCTAGCAAGGGAGGGCCTTAATGTTGAATTTGTAGATGATAAATGCATTGTTTGTGATAGAGAACATGATAGGCAAATTGTGCTTACTAGAACTCTTAACCAAGTTTTGTACAAATTGTGCTTATTGGAACTCTCAACCAAGGTTTGTACAAATTGTGCTTACTAGAACTCTCAACCAAGGTTTATATAAATTGGACATGTATGACAAGTGTGATGATGCTTGTCTAGTAGACACTTCAAATGTAATGAAAGATACCCATAGTTGTTGCATGCTAGGTATAGCCATACATCTATTGGTGGTTTAATGCTTTTGTAGAAACATGGGATGTTAGAGGACCTGCCTCAACTTGATCCCCCACCTAGATATGTTTGTGAAGGATATATCCTTGCCAAGGATGTATCAAGCTTTCCTGCCAACCTTTCCCAAAGAATGCAATAGATGATATTTTGACAGTGGTGCTTCTAAGCACATTACTTCTCAAAGAAGTTTGGTCAAGAATATGGAATATGTGTAGGACGATCAAACTGTTATGTGTGCCAATAATGCCTCCTATCCAGTTAATTGTGAGATTCGCCTTACTTCTACTAGTGGTGAGGATCTTTGTCTTTAAGTATACTTTTTTCTAGGTATAAAAGAATCTGCTTTCAGTGCCCACTCTAGCAAGGGGGGTCTTAATGTTGAATTTACACATGATAAAATGCTTTGTCCATGATAGAGAACAGGATAGGCAAATTATGATAACTAGAACTCTCAACCAAGTTTTGTACAAATTTGGACATGTATGACAAGTGTAATGATGCCTGTTTGGAAGACACTCCAAATGCGATGAAAGATGCCCAATGTGGCATGCTAGGTTTGGCCATACATCTATTGGTGGTTTAATGCTTTTGCAAAAATGTGGTATGTTAGAGGACCTACGTCAACTTGATCCCCCATCTAGATATGTTTGTGAGTGAAGGATATATCCTTGGCAAGCACTCCTGCCAAACTTTTCCAAACAATGCAACAAATAGAGTTGGTCCAATGCACACTCCGGATATTTGGAAGGAAATCTTTACTTTGTGACCTTCATTCATAATTACAACAAATTCGGCTGGTCTTACCCCACAAAAGCAAAATCAGAGGTATTTTCTCATTTTCAACATTTTCTTGCTATGATTAAGAATAAATATAGCTTAAAAGTTCAAACTCTCCGTATAGATTGGGGAAGGAATACATGTCTAATGCTCTTAAAAACTTATTGGCACAAAAATGTATTAAGCATCATAACTCGTTATACACCATAGCAAAATAAAACTCTCATGTAGATTGTTAGAAGCTAGTTAGATGCATGGCTCAAGTCAGGAGCTTCCACACTAATTTTAGATAGAAGTAGTTATTTGGGCTACCTATGTGTTGAATAGATGCCCCACTAAAGCTTTGAAAACCATCACTCCTTATGAGCTTGGTTAAATAGAAAATCTAAGGTTGAACACATGTATATTTCACCTAATGATCCTCATTTGTTACAAAGGGAGAATGCTCAAGAAAATGATGCACTAACTTTTGATCAGCTTGAAGATGTAGTAAATGCTCAAAGATTGGCAATCAATGACTCTAGGCTTATGCCTAGTTGGTCTAGAAGCACCTTGTAGGATAGAAAATTATCTACTCCTTTGCAGTGCTAAAACCATATCTTTAGTAGATATTGATAAGTTTTCATTTCTTAATTCTCTACATGGCGTAGAGAACCAGTCTTTTGAAGAGGCTCAAGAAGATCCAAATTGGGTTAAAGCTATGTAGGATGAAATCCAAGACATTAAGAAAAATGGTACTTAGGATTTAGTAAATTTACCACTTGGTAAGAAAGCAATTGATATTAAGTGGGTTTACAAAGTCAAGGAAAGGTTGATGGAACTATGGATAGGTTCAAGGCTAGACTTATTGCAAATGGTTATGCCCACTAGAAAGGGATTGATAATGATGATTATGATGAAACTTTTGCCTTCACTTGTGGATGACTCCGTCGATCCTTGCTATGGAACTCGCGGCTACTACACACAAACACTAGGGTTGGGGGAAAGGGATCATGGATCCTCTCAAGGAAGTATACCTGCCAAGGATGAGTCAACCTTGTTGGTGGCTAGACATGCAAGACCTATGCTCTACACTATCTACCATGCTCTCCAACCACCACCTAGCACTGCAGTATCCATATAGACCTCTCACTCACACCACACCCACCATTGACCACTCACTCACCTCATTTACATAGAGAGATAGACAAAAACACCACAAGACTGTAACATTGTATACCAAAATGCAAAAAAAGAATGATACCATAGAGACTGTGCTCCCAATACTAGAGAGAATGTTATACACTAGAGAATATGCTACAAGAGAATGTGCCACACTAACTAGACTGTGGTACACGAGAGAGAATGTGGTACACGGCGGAGAGAGTGCTCCCCTTAACTCCTCCTTGGGTGTTCTCCTCCTCGAGATTCCAACCCTCATCATGTTGTGTAGAGGGAAAATCTTCCATTGGGAAAAGGGAAATGATGCTCAAAGAGGATCTCACCCTGCCTTGGGAAAGGGAGAGGGGTGTTGCCTCCCCATGAGTACCCTTGGAGTTGGCCATGCATGTTGTAAGTGGCATTGGTAGTCGGAGGACCCGATGGGTTGGAGATGTTAGAGGTCACCAGTGGTGATGGCGGTTGGAGATGTCGGATGGCACCGACGGTGAAGGCGGTCGGAGGTGTCAAAGAGGGCATCGACGATGACGACGATCGGAGAGCACCGGCGGTGACGATAGTCGAAGGGTCAGAGGTGTGTGGGAGACTCTTAGTGGAGTGTGGAGGACCTGGCTTCCTGTTCACAGGTCGCCCCCCACTACTACTTAATTCACCGTCCCAGTGAATGCCATAGAAAAAACAGGTGGTTCTCTGGCAAGCTAGACCACAAGCAAAACATTCGACAGGCAAGCTCCCAGGTATACCTCATACAATGATCCTTCCAGGCAAACCTTCTGGACAGATACACAAATAATAAAAATGAATTGACTCGACTCCTAGGTAACTTCATCTAGCAAGCTACATGTGGAAAAAATGATTGAGCTGAGCTCCTCCAGTAAGCCATCTCTACCTGTATTGCAACTTCACCTGGGCAAAGCAACCGGGCACGAAGGTTACGCTTACACCAATAGAAGCACAAACGAAGGTTACGCTTACGCTAGCCACTTCGGGAAAAACTTCCGACACAAAGCCCATGTATACAAAGATACAAAGACTGCTCATAAACTTCCACGAAATGGCCATACCAAGGGCTCTACAGTCAAAGGGTTAAGAAGAGTTGCACATGTTATGTGCCCTTGAGCTGCAGCCTATCTGCACCCCATGCTAGAAGCTCTTTTACACATTCGGTTGACCCACTCGGGCCACAAAATGCAAAGGAGTGTTTAATTTCTCAAAAATAGTGAGATGAGGGAGGGGTAATGATTGTTTCAAAATACTTAAGAGAGGGGGAGTTTTGTTTTTTTTTTAAAAATATTTTTTTCAAAGAGAAAGGGAGGGTAAAGGTTTATTTAATTTTTCAAAAGTACAAGAGGAGGAGGGGGCAGGGCTAACGGGGGGCTAAGGCTTTATGGTTAGGATTCTTTTAAAAATTTAATATGTTTTCTTCTTCTCGAACGACAACGGCTGCCGTGGGGAGCTTTGATAGATTCTAGTGACCAGTGACTGTTGTGCGGCTTCTTCTAACCGTCTAGCTCTACTGCACTCTTGCAGCTCTGTTGCATGCTTAATGACAGTACTCCATCTATGCTCTACTACAATTGCGAGATGTGCTCTCTGACGGCCCACCACCAAGCTCTGGTTGCTCTGTTCTCTTGACAACTGCTAGGCTCTACGCTTTGCTGTGCAATGCGATGACTTCTTCTCTAGGTGATGGCCACATGTTGCACTCAAATTCCATGCCTGCTATGCTTGACGGCCACCACACGACCACCTCTCTCTTATGTGATAGCAGTCGCCAACAACAAGGGCGACCTGTGATTGGTTATGTAGTACCCCCCTCTTGGCACAAGTTAGGTCTACCATGGTTTTGTCATCCCGTTTGCAAGGCCTTTGCCCTTCACCATTGCCTACGATCCATAGCTACTAAGGGGGCGTTAAGTGAGAAAGGGAGTGGTCGGTGAGGGGGGCATGGATTGGTAAGCGCATGAGAGGGGAGAGGGGGGAGAGGGTGAGGGTCAGTGGGGAGTGACGCAAGGCATGAGTGAAGAGGAGAGGGGGCATGAGGGGTGAGAGGGGGAGGCTGGGGAGTGGGGGGTTGGTGGGGAGTGACGGAAGGGGGCGGTTGCCCACGAGAGAGAAGGAGAGGAGTGTGGGGCAGTGAGGAGTCGTCCTGGGCACGGGGGGCTGCACACGAGAGAGGAGAGGGGGAGTGGCCGCGAAGGAGAGGGGGAAGGAGGGGGTCGAAGGAGAGGGAGAGAGTGAGGTCGGGTGAGAGGGGAGTGACGCACGGGGGGGTCGAGGAGTGGTCGGTGAGGGGGTGAGCAGGCGAGAGAAAGGGGTGTTGTCAGTGGGGGGTCCCGAGAGAGAGTGGGGGGGAGGGGGTGCGTGGGACTCGGGAGAGTAGGAGAGTGGGGATGAGGTGAGAGGGGGAGCGGGGTCAAGCTAGTAGTCGGTGAGGTGAGGTGGGGCCGTGAGTGAGAGAGGGGTTGGAGAGAGAGAGTGAGGGGAGGGGGTGGTCGGTGAGGTGAGGGAGAGAGAGGGGGTCACGAGTGAGAGAGAGAGAGATGTTTTTCTCTTTTTTTGTGTTTCTTGTTTTGTTTTTGTTGTGTTTTTTTTTGGCGAAAAGAAAAAAAATACGACGACGGAAAAAATACTAGATGAGGGATTTTTTTCTTGTTTTTTGTATTTGATAAAATAAATACTAAGAGGGATTTTATTTTTCTTTGGTTTTTTTTCCCTTTTGTTTTTGGAAAAAATACTAAGGGGGATTTTTTTGGGTTGATTGGTGGGTTGTCGGTGAGAGAGAGAGAGAGAGAGAGAGAGAGAGAGATGAGGGGGGTCAGTAGAGTGTGTGTGTGAGAGAGAGAGAGAGAGAGAGGGGCTAGGGGGGTGGGGGTCGCGAGTGAGAGAGGGAGACGGGTGAGTCCGCGAGAGCACGAGAGGGGGGGAGGTTTGCGAGAGAGAGAGAGAGAGAGAGAGAGAAAGGGGGGGTCGATGAGGTGCGAGAGAAACGTTTTTTTTTTAAAGAGTGAGAGACCCGATACCTGGCATTTCACGAACACTCGAGCGAGTGGAGGCACGTGTTCCTCTCGAACCACCACCCTTGGCATGCCCTTTTTCCCACTAAAGTTACAGAATTCATCCAAAAAGATGCATAAAAAATCATTCAAATACTTCTAGAAAATCTTGGTGACAGTCTTTTGGAATGAGGTTGGGGCATTGCAAAGACCAAAGGGCATCATCCTGTAGGCATATGTTCCCTAATGTATGACAAATGTTGTCTTGAGCTGATCCTTCTTATCTATGACTACCTGATTGTGTCACTGAACCCATCCATGAAGGAATAAAGCACATGGCTGGCCATATCTTCCAAAAATCGCTCTATCAAGGGCAAGGGAAACCCATCTTTGATTGTGCATTGAGATTGAGGGGTTGGAAGTCTACACATATCCTAATCTTGTTGGTCTTCTTTTCGGGGATCACCACTATAGGTGACAACAACCACTCGGAGTGCTCAATGGGAATAATGATATCGGTCTCTTCCATCTTGTCCGGCTCTTTCGTCACACCACTTCTGAATATTTTGGATTCATGTGGTAGATGCCCTTCCTGACTGGCCGATTGCCTTCTTTTAGTGGAATTCTGTGAGTGCAAATGACTGGGTCTATCCCTGGGAGATCCTTGTAGGTCCATGCAAACACATCTTAGTGTTCTTTGAAAAAGTTGGTGATTCTCTAAAGGAGTGGAAGGGTCCTCTCAGACCCAAGTTGCGGGCGTGGCTCTCCTGTTGAGATATCGAGCTCATCTAGTGAGGCGATGGACACTGATGACCCACCTGGGGGATAGGCCTCACACTTACACCTCTGGCATGGTTGGTGAGATCATGGGTGATATGCGGCCAGTGGGATGACAGGCTGTGTGACAGCCATTCTAGAGAGTGGCAAAGTTATAGCATCAGCTCATTTAGTTAGGTTCACACTATAGAGAAACCTAGTATGTATTTGGTTGAGTACCTTTTATATTGTGTGTACTCTTATCTTTGTATATGGTGTGTTGAGTGTTGTGTGAAGAAGAAGAAGATTTTCAGTCTCTCACCTTGTATGTTCTCTTTTAGGGTTTTGTGAGTGTGTGTGTGCTTGCAAGAGCTCAAGCTCAAGCTCTCTTCTCCCTTGCATCTTTTCATGGTATCAGAGCCTGGTTCATGCTAAGGGCTGAGCTGTAAGCAAGAGAAGCACAGGAAGCGGTACGAGGGTAAGAGCTTCAACTACTCTTCCCTATTTGGGTTGGCAACTACACCCTTGTCGGGAGCTCTACGGGAGGCACCAGCAAACGATCTCTGATTGAGGAGCTTTCTTCGCAGGAGTAAAGCTATAAGGCAACTATTTTGTCCTATCGGTCAACATTTTTCGGGCCGAAAACGCGTTTCGGGCGTGTTAGGACCTCCGTTTTTCAAAAAGCAGGCGATTTCGAGCACTGCGGGTAAGTCATCGATTCTCTGAAGAACTCTGTTTTAAGAACTGCATGAAGACAGATTGGTTGTGCAGACATTGTGTGTGCTACAAGGAGGTCAACAGTTGCCATTGGGTGTATGTATGCACATTGAGGTCATTGGTTGTGACATTTGAGTGTAATAATACAGTACCGCTGCTGTGCAGAAAATACAGCAGTTTGTGCAGGACAAACCAGAGTGCTGTTTCTGGTAAATTTGTGTGTCTGGCAAGATGTCAAATGATGGCATAAACCAGATTGTTGCTGAGAAGCTTGATAAGAACAACTTTCATGCTTGGAGGTTCAGGTTGACAAATTTCCTGATGGGAAAGGGTTACTGGGACTACATAGAAGGTGAGCATGAAGGCATCGGAGATACCAGAGATCAATCCGACTGCTGCAGATGTGAAAGAGTTCAAGGATTGGAACCAAGGAGCCAGAAAAGTTATGTATTGGCTCTCTATCAGTATACAGGACACCATGATTGGGCACATACAGGATGCCAAGTCCCCCAAGGAGGCGTGGGATACCTTGGTAAAACTCTATGAAACGAATACCAAGGCACGAACGATACAGTTGAAGAATGAACTTCATACCGTGGAGAAAAAGAGTATGTCTGTGAATGACTATGCATTGAAGATCAAGGATATTGTGGAATCCCTTGCATCTATTGGCATTTCAGTAGATGATGATGATAAGGTGAAAGTCTGTCTACGTGGTCTTGGGCCACAATACAAGGCGTTCAAGATATCTATTCAGACTCGGGAAAACATTCCCAATTTCACAGATTTGGTGTCGATGTTGATTATAGAAGAGAAGAGCTTGGGTGAAGACCAACAGTCTTCACAAAACAAAAATAGCTCAGAGCAACAGGCCTTCTATATAAGTTCAGGAAGAGGATGAGGTAGAGGAGGCCGTGGACGTGGCCGAACAGGTAATCAAAATTATGGCCAGTAGCAACAACAACAACAGTCCCAGAATTCACAACAACAATAACACGTAGGTGGAAGAGGCCAATTTAGAGGTAGGGGGAGTCGAAGAGGTCGTGGAAATTGGCAAAGGCAGTATAATGATACACGTGGATGCTTTTATTGCGGTGGTAAGCCTGGACATGTGTAGGCAGATTGTTATAAGAAGCAGGCTGACATGCAAAATGGGAAATTGTAGCAAAACAACTATGCATCCTCGACGAGCAGAAACAATGAGGACAAGTGTAGGTTGGTTGCGAAAGGCAACAGAGTGGGCAGAATGTTTACATTAAATGTAAACATGCCTGAAGTGAGTGCTGCGATGTTTGCAAATGGTTCAGAAATTGTTGCAGACACAGACATTTGGCATAAAAGAATTGGACATGTGAATGTGCAGAGAATGAAATCTATGCAGACTAAAGGAATTGTGACATGGCTGCCAAAGTTTAAAGTTAAAGGTATGCAGAAAATATGTGAAGCATGCCAATTTGGAAAAGCAAACAAAGCATGTATTTCCACGTGATAGAAATGTGAGCAGAAATGTACTAGATGTTGTGTATTTAGATGTATGGGGTCCTACGCAGATCTTGTCTATGGGAGGCTGCAGGTATTATGTGACATTTATTGATGATGACCACACAAGGAAAGTGTGGGTATACTTCATGAAGGAGAAGGGTGAGGTGTTCATTCATTTTCAGAATTTTAGAGTTATGGTTGAAAAGCAAACAGGGAAACATGTAAAGTGCCTAAGGTCAGATGGAGGAGGAGAGTACTTTTCTTTAATGAGTTCTCTGAATTTTTGAAGAAGAATGGTCTTCGGAGACAGTTTACATGCACATACACTCCGCAGCAAAATGGAGTTGCTATGCAAAAAAATAGGCACATTGCTGAGATTGCACGAGCATTGATGGGAGAGAAGAATATGCCGCATAGCTATTGGGCTGAGGCTGTTTCTATAGCAATTTACATCATGAACAGGACTCCAACTGTAGCCATACATGATGTAACTCTAGAGGAGAGGTTTATTGGCAAAAAACCTGGTTTGTCTCATTTGAAAGTCTTTAGATGCATTGCATATGTGCATGTGTAGATGAGCTGAGAACTAAGCTGGATCCAAAAGCTGAAAAATATGTGTTTATTGGGTATTCCCTTGAGCAAAAGGGATACAGGTGTTATAACCCTGCTACACGTGAGTTGAGGGTAAGCAGGGATGTTGTTTTTGATGAGATGAGCAGCTGGTATGCTGCTGAAAAAGAAGCTGTTGGGGCTGATGTGAGTGAAAATGTGGTTGCATAGAATGCAAGTCAGCAATCACAGTCTTTGAGTGGACCACGTGGTTCAGTTGATAGACCATGGAGTGGCACGCTGCGTCATAATACCAGTCTTGCAAATGTGATTAGTACATCACATAAAGGCAAAGAGAAAGTGATTGAGCCCCTTAGTATGCTTGATATTTCTGCACGGCATTCTCATGTTGATGGAGAGTCTAGTGGCTCAGAGATGAGCCTTGATGAGGATCTTGGGATACCAGCTATGAGAACACCTGGTGTAAAGAAGGCTATGGAAGCCATGAATGCAAAGCTGCGAAGATCTGGGAGAGTGAAGAATCATGTGTAGAGGTTTACCTATGATGGTTATGTGGCACATCACTATGCATACATGGCAAAAGTTGTATAGGTTGTAGAGCCCACATGCATTGATGAGGCTGTTGGAAATGTGTGTTGGGAGAAAGCTATGGATGAGGAGATGGATGCACTATATGGAAGTGAGACTTGGGATTTAGTGCAATTGCCTGAAGACAAGATAGCCATTGGTGGATGCAAGTGGGTGTACAAAGTAAAACATAACAGTGATGGAAGCATAAGCAGGTACAAGGCTAGATTGGTAGCCAAAGGATATGCACAGACATATGGCATTGATTATGAGGAAACTTTTAGCCCAGTTACCAAGATGGCAACAATGAGAGTTGTGATAGCAGTGGTTGCGTCAAAGGAATGGTCTTTACATCAGCAGATGGATGTAAAGAATGCATTCTTGCATGAGGATTTGCAAGAAGAGGTGTATATGTTACAGCCACCTGGTTATGAGGATGTGAGTCACCCCGAGCATGTCTGTTGCAGGTTGAAGAAAGCCTTGTATGGCTTAAAGCAAGCACCAAGAGCATGGTCTGACAAGATTTCTAAATATCTTGTCACTATTGGCTTTCATGTAGCCAATGCAGATTTCTCGCTATATGTGAGACACAATGATAGAGGGGTTGTGCTTGTTGTCATCTATGTAGATGACCTAATCATTATTACGGGGGACCATGATGCAGAGATCTTTGATGTGAAGATCTTGCTTAGACAGAAGTTTGAGATGAAGGATGTGGGGGAGCTCAAATATTTCTTAGGCATTGAGGTGATTAGGTCACCACATGGTATTGGATTACTGCAGAGAGTATGGCTTGGACATGTTGTCCAAGTATGGTATGACAGGCTGTAAGCCTATCTTAGTGCCATTGGATCAGAATGGCAAGTTGAGTGCAGATTCAAGAGAGATTTTGGAGGATCCTACTATGTATAGGCGCATAAAGCTTGATCTACATGATGATCACCAGGCCAGATTTGAGCTATGCTGTTGGGTTGGTGAGTCATTTTATGCAGGTTCCCAGAAGCCGCATTTGGATGCATTGAGATGCATACTGAGGTATGTGAGGTCTACTTTGCATTGTGGACTATTTTATGAAACTGGGACAGAGATATGTGTACATGGGTACACAGATGCTGATTGGGCTGGTAGTATCTCAGATAGAAGATCTACTAGTGGCTTCATGTTTTCTTTGGGGAGTGCTGCTGTGACTTGGAGCAGCAAGAAGCAGCCTACGGTTGCTCTATCGAGTACAGAGGCCCGAGTACAAAGGTGCTACTATGGCAGCATGTGAGGTAGCTTAATTGAGAAAGCTACTTGCAGATTTGGGTCTATCAGTGGATAGACAAGTTGTCATTTTTTGTGACAACATTAGCAGTATACAGGTGGCCAAGAACCCAGTTTTTCATGCTCACACGAAGCATATAGAGGTCCACTATCATTTTGTCAGAGAGACGTTGACCTTGTTATGCCAGCACATAGGATCAGGTCACTGACATCTTCACCAAAGCATTGGGTACAGAGAAGCTCCGTAGATTCAGGGCTTTGCTTGGTGTACATGAGATGGAGTTGAGCTCGAGGGGGAGTGTTGAGATATCGAGCTCATCTAGTGAGGCGATGGATAGTGATGACCCGCCTGAGGGATAGGCCCCACACTTACACCACTGGCATGGTTGGTGAGATCATGGGTGATATGCAGCCAGTGAGAGTGGCATAGTTATAGTGCCAACTCATTTAGTTGGGTTCACACTATAGAGAAACCTAGTATGTATTTGGTTGAGTACCTTTCATATTGTGTGTACTCTTATCTTTGTATATGGTGTGTTGAGTGTTGTGAAGAAGAAGAAGATTTTCAGCCTCTCACCTTGTGTGTTCTCTTTTAGGGTTTTGTGAGTGTGTGTGTGCTTGCAAGAGCTCAAGCTCTCTTCTCCCCTGCATCTTTTCAACTCCTCTGTTGTGTCTAGGTGCAGCTCTCTCACCTCCTCGTGGTAAGTGGTGGGTGGAAGAGGAGCGGTGCCTAGTGCTACTTAATGGAGAGATAAGGGGTCATGGGTTGGGGTGATGTCCAGAGGGAAGTCACCAATACGTTATTCCATCCAGCCAGCTCTTCAACTAGCAAGGCTTCCTTCCTAGTCTTGAGGTGCTCTGCTCGGCTCTCCTTGCGAGTGCATCTAGGTAGGGTAATAGCTACCTCTGATGACTCCTCTTAAGAGACCTTCTTTCTAGGTTGTCTAGAAAACTCTGGCTCCCCTAGACCTATGACCTTGATCGCTTCCCTTTTGAGACACTAGTGCATAGGAGGAGGCCAGAGTGAGCAAGAATTTTGTCCTAGAAAAATCTAGCTCCCCTGGACCTATGACCTTGATCGCTTCCTGTTGAGACACTACTACATAGGAGGAGGCCAGAGTGAGCAAGAATTCTGTCCAATCCCGTACTACTATTGCGTCTTCTGAGAGCTCTTCTTCTTGGGGCACCTCTTGACTGGGGTCTTGGTCCAACTCCACTATGTCCACCATATTGCATTGGAACCCCTCATAGGAATTTAACCAATTCCACAAAGGTTTTGTCACGTTGCCTTCTGAGCCGAATGGATTCCAGGCCTCATCCAATGGTAATCCTTGCCATTCCTCCTACTCTTCCTCATCACTGGTTCCTCCCTTCCAAATGGGAATCATGCCATGTAGGGCAGTGCCCCTTGCACTCTCATCGGGGCCTTTTTCCAAGGCCAAGCTCATCGTTCCCTATGGGTTAGGGATATGCAAGTTATCCAAGCCCCACCAACCATGGATTACAAGAGCTGCCCTCAACCAAGGCCTTCCCAAATGAGCAAGCTATAGGCCCCTCTAGCTAGTGGGAGATCTAACACCACAAAATTCATTTCAAATACTAATCCCTTAAAAGTGATCAAAACTTGCCTGGCTAGTCCCAAGGGCATCACTTCTTCCCTTTGGTCTGCCACTCTGATGGCGAAGGGAGTCGGCTCAGTAATTCGGAGACCAAAGGCTTTCCTAGTAGTGTTCGGCATGATGTTAACACCAGACCACCATCCACAATGGCCCCAGTAATTTGAGTTCCTCCCATGGAGACTGTCACCCTCGAGCTTCGGTGATTAGCCACTCCTGGGGTGGTGAGGCATACCCTTGCTTGTGGCATGGGCTGTCGCCCATTACTACTAGATGTGGCTTCACCCCCAGATGCCTTCAAATCCACCCAAGGTAGGACCAAGCCTAGTAGTTGCTCTCCTATTTCCTAGCTCAAACCACATAATTGAGGAAGGGTGATTTTCACCTTTGCCCCTGCCCCCAACACTGCCTCCCAATGTAAATTACTAAGCTTGGGTTGGGTAGACTGCACATTTACCTTTGAAGCTGTGGTGGTTGGGGGAATGACCAAGGTATGTGCCGCTTCCTTCTCCATGGGGGGTGTTTGAGTGAATTCGTCCACAGCCTCCTAAGCTTGTTCCACGATGGATGGGTAGGCTGCACCATCAAGAGGAGGAGTTGGTGTTTTTGGGGCTCCTTGGCACCAAGTGACGGCCGCCACTATTGGAGTGTCAGACTTGGGAGATGGCACCACTGCTTCCATCATGTTATCTAGTGGGATTTTAGGATAATTCCGGGTGTAGTGGTCTTGGATCTCTGGATAATGCAGGTATGGGGGCGAGCCCTCTAGTATAGTGCATTGAGCTTGTGGCCGCTCCCCCCACAATGGCAGCATATAAGGGGTCAGGTGGGGTTGTTGGTAGGATGGCGATTGGGGAACTGTTGGTTAGGCCACACCCCATACGTGTTGTTAGTAGCCACATGTACTAGAGGAGCCGATGCATAGACCATTGGGGGGGTGGGTTTTGATAAGCTTATGGTGTTTGTGGGATTGGCACGGGTGGGAGGTACGGCTGATAGGTTGGGAGAGTGCCTGCTTGATATGGGATTTGCATAGGCAAGAGGTTGAATGTTGGGGTTTTTTGGGATGAGGGGTATTGGTGTATGCTATCGTGGCTACTTGAGCTCCCTACTGAGGCCATGTGGCATGAGGCGATTGAGGGGTTGGTGCATAAGTAGCCATGGGGGGAGGGATAGGTATGTGGGGAAGCTAAGTAGGAGGGGCCAGTGGTGACATGGTTAATATAAGCTTGGGATTGGGGGGTAGCTATTCCTATCGATTGATGGTTCAAGAAGGGTATTGGGTTTGGTTGGTGGTTAGGGACCTAGGCGGAAGTTGAAACACTATTGGTTGGGGTCACCATGTCGTCTTTGACGAAGGGATTAAGTGGGGTGGCACCTTGCTGAAGTTGTTATTGCATAAGTCAGAGTCCCTTGAGGTAGTAGCACTCCTTTCCTCATGGCCCGCCTTTAAGCAAAATGAGCAATATTTCTTGGTGGGATAATCGCTTGGAAGATCTACATATCGGGCACCATGGACTCGTCTTGCATCTTTGGCCTTGAGCTACTCAATCTCCTTCCTTAATCTCCTTGAGCTACTCAATCTCCTTCCTTAGCGCTCCCACGGTCACGTCCTCTTGTTGTGACCTTTTCCAATCTTCAGCTCCTTCTTGAGCGTGGCTAGCTCATCTAGGGAGGTGGATGTAGAAGCTATCCCGGGGCTAGAGGAACTGTTGGAGGAGCTGAAGACATGCTAGGGATAAGTGGGGGACCAAGAGGTAATATGCTTTGCCATCATGAGGCGAGCATTCTCCAGTTGTGTAGCTTTGTCTTGGAAGTCTTGGAGGGTGCCTTGGGGTGGAAAGGTCTCTCTCATCTTCTCATCTCCGTTTGAGTAGAGAGTGCATGCAGCAGCACCAATTATTGCAGCATGTAGTTTCCAGGATCTTGGGGTAGCCGAGCGACCAAAAATTTATCTCTTGTGTGACAAGTTGGGCCACTGACTCCCCCGCCTTCATGGAGAGTTGGTTGAGCTCTTGAGTAATGAGGTCGAAGTAGTTCCGAGGCCAAAAGGTAGCCAAGAACAATAGCCTGAGGGTGGCCCAATCTGGGAAGTGGTTGGCGGGGAATTGACTGTACCACCGGTTTGCACTTTCTTCTAGTGTTGATGGGAACAAGACCAAGAGTGAATCATCTCGATTAAGCCCTCTTGAGTCACACATAGTGAGGAACGGCCGCACATAGTCTTCTGCATCTTCAGTGATGGTACCTTTGAAGGTTGGTAGTTTAACTTGCAGTTAAGGATAGTAGCCAATGGCTTCGGCTGTGGTGGAGCTGCCATAGGGTTAGAAGATGAAGATGCTGAGGGAAGAGTAAGGGAACAAGGAAGAACCCTGCGAGGCGACGACTAGTTCGAAGAGGAGAACAAATGGGTGAATCACCTCTAGAAGCTCTAGTCTTCGGGGGGATACACAACACTCCTCCACGAACAAAAATCACCAAAAAAGAAAAGGAAACCTCTAGGAGAGTCCCACCGTGAGATTGCCAAATTTTGTCTTAGCTGTGGATGACTCTGTCGGTTCTCGCTAGGGAACTCGCGGAGTACCGACACAAACACTAGGGTTGGGGGAAAGGGACAGGGGATCCTCTCAAGCAAGTATACCCGCTAAGGATGAGTCGACCTCACTGGCTAGACATGCAAGACCTATGCTCTACACTATCTATCATAACTCCTCCTTGGGTGTCCTCCTCCTCAAGGTCCCAACCCTCGTCATGTTGTGTGGAGGGAAGACCTTCCATTGGGAAAAGGGAGATGGTTCTTAAAGAGGATCTTACCCTGCCTTGGGAAAGGGAGAGGGGTGTTGCCTCCATGAGTACCCTCGGAGTTGGCCATGCATGTCATAAATGCCACTGGTAGTCGGAGGACCTGATGGGTTGGAGATGTTGGAGGGCACCGACGGTGATGGTGGTTGGAGATGTCAAAGGGCACCAGCGGTGATGGTGGTTGGAGATGTCAAAGGGCACCAGCGGTGATGGTGGTTGGAGATGTCAAAGGGCACCAGCGGTGATGGTGGTTGGAGGCATCGGAGGGCACCAGTGGTGATGCAGTGGTTGGAGGTGTCAGAGGGTCGGAGGTGATGGTGGGAGGTTCTTGGTGGAGTGTGGAGGACCTGGCTTCTTGTCCACACCACTTCTCATATGACCAATATCAAATTTACTAGCTAACAAGTATCGAGCATGTAAAGATTTCTAGCAGTCTATTTTGACCATATAGACTATATGAACCATAATGTAGGGCACACTGTAAAGCTCATTGGGTAGTCTATTCTAACCATATAGACTACATGGACCACCATGTAGGGCACACTATGAGAAGTTAGAGCATATAGAGATCACATACAACCCATTTCAACCATGTATGAGACATATGGATCGTACATACCACACCAAGATAATAGTGAGCATATAGAGATCACATACAATAATCCATTTTGACCATGTATGAGATATATAGATTGTACATACTAAACCAAGATAACATCGAGCATGTAAAGACCTCGGATAGCCTGTTCTAACCATGTATAGAGACCACATAGACCTTGGAGCAAAGGATACCATGGGAAGACTCATATAGAAACCCATTCCAACCATATGTGGATCACATGGACTTTACAAAGCACACCAAGAGAAGACATATAGACCATCCAAGGCTATGATCTATGACATCATGCATGACCATCGTGTAGATGATGCATGTATGTCCATGGTACATGTGATACCATGCATGACCATGATGTATATACATCCATGCCATGTTACATGCTAACATGGACTCTTTATACATGTTGACATGGACAGGTCAACTTTTGATCTAGGAAATGGGAGCCGCCACCACTATCCTCTGAGCCCTATATTCACCAATTAGTCTTATAAACAACACCATAAACTTTGTGAAAAGGGTATTAAACCACCATAGATTTAGGTAAAACTCCAATGAAGGATTGGGAGTGGGAACTTCAAGGTTCGCTCCCTCAAGAAGTGGCCAAACCACATCAGACACCACCATGTTTTAAACATTCGGTGTCAACATTAAGCTGGGTTTATCCCAAGCTGCATTATGGCAATTGGGACATGACTCTTTTGATGTACCCAAGTGTTCTGCAAAACACCCAATAGCAAGCACATCGAGTGCAAGCTTGAGTCCTACTTTCTACAGGAGCCATTACAGAATCTTCTTCACCATGGCACAAAATTCCATGTTCCTCTCCATTTGGACGAGGAACATGGAACACATGGAAGGGAAAATAACTAAGGTCTGGGACTACCTCAAACGTAAGGGATTGATAAGGGCATTCACATAATATGTCCTTAGCCATAGTAAGCTTGTAACCTCAAAGCCAAGTTGATGTGGTACATTGGAAATCATACAGGGGCCAACCCCATTGGGAAAGAAATCCCAAACCTTGAAACATAGGGTTTTGTGTAACTGCTACATTCCACGGCCACGTGAATATGTAAAAGATATGCCTAGGATGGCATTTAAAATAGGAAGAGGGGTTACCACAAACATAGCACCTAGAGGCTTAGAGTTGGGAAAAACAAAGCCAAAAGGATGATAACAAAATTTGATGGAATAAGCGATCCCATTTAGTACCTACTAGAGAAGCTCGTCAAGTTTGAAAAGCTGTGGGTATGATTATGATCCCACCAAGATCTTTTTCATTCATAATTTGCCTAAAAGGCAAAGTAGGCTAGTGGTTTAGGTCTCTATACTATAATCTCAAGCAAGTGTAGGGAGAGATAACACAAGACTACATTGCTAGAACCAAGTATCTCCATAAGTGACGCAACGCCCATGAGAGACAAGATGACTGCTTATTGATTGATTTATAAATAGTCTTAAGAGTAAGGCATCATGACCATCTCAATAGGTTTATACACTACATTTTTTATAAGTGCTGCCCATGAGGTAATATACCTAGATAAGGATGACTTCAACATCCCTATCTAGGTATATTGCCTCTCATGGGCAACACTTACGGTTTAGTAGTGATAACATCACAACAAAGCTCTCCTTTCGTTATGGCAATAATATCCTTGTCTTTCCATTGTGCTATAGTCTAGAACACTAGTAATGGTGTGTTTCCTTGCATCTGAAAATATTATGGGGTTACCTCCCAAGTGTCATCTAAGTCCTCCATGATTTGTCAAGGTTCCCATACATAATCTCCTTTTTCTCACACTTCTTCAATGATCATTTGATTCATTGGCATTACTCTCGGTGTTGGTGGTTGTGTTGGTAGGATAGGTGGCAGTGTAGGCACTTTAGGTACTCTATACATTCCTCTCATTTGGTTTTACACATTTGACATGCTTACCCCTGGAGCATTCCCTTACCTAAGTGGTTCTAGTAAAGCTAACGGTTTGCCGAGTAGGAGAGACAAATGAGGTAATTGCTGATGTGGGTACCTACATATGCTGGTATCATGGTTCCCAAGTTGCATACAATGCACACAATACATCACTTGGGCTGAGGATAATGTCAGCATATTGAACACAATACCAATTCTCGTCTATACATATGTTGGTTAATAATCACATCCCTTACCTCCTTTAGCTTTATTTTTTCTAGAAATGTAGTACTTAGCTCATCTAAGATCATATCCTCCTTGATTTGTCTCTCCAAGGTTTTCATGCTTATTTGGCCTGACACATGCATTGGAACTACCAAAGTGATGGATTTGGCATAATCAAGCCGTGCTAATTCAAGCATGTTATCCTTTAATTTGATGGCTAATTGACAATAATCATCAAGTGCCATTGGCTTAGCTAATAGCAAATAGTTGTGCATCCTTGTGTCTTTTACTCCCCGTATGGAAGAAAGGTACCAATTGTTTATCTGTTAAAACCTTTCTCTAGGTTTACACCTTGAATTTAGGTTTTTTAGATGTGAGATATAATCTCTCATAGATTCATTCTCTTCTTGCTTAATGTTATATAGTTGATGAGCTACAGGGCTCCACTTATCTCTGCTTCATAGTACAAAACTTGGTATGAACACATTCTTAAGCTGTGTAAAGTTAATCATATCATTAGGCTTAACCGATTGATACCATAGGTGTGCTTTTCCTTCTAATGTAAAAGAGAATGCAAAGATTTTCATTTGATCACTATAGGCCCCCAAGTTTTGCACACCAATTCAAATATCTCGAGGTGTTGTATAGCATCGCCTCCATCACCTAAGAATTTCTACATCAATCACGCCACAGGGTTGAGCTTGAATGGTGTTGCTCTTTGTGGTGTTGGTGTGGTACCTAACTCCCTAGCAACCCCCTACCTATTTCTTCACTCGTCCTTAATAGTTTGGTAGGTGTTAAGACTCCCATGTGAGGGGCACTTTGATTGGCTCCCTTGGTGGGGCCTTGTGTGCCATCCTTCTTATGGCTAATCCACCTTGGTTAGGTGGTATTGGAATAGATCCCACATCTCGGTTATTATCATCATCCAAAATTGATTCTCCCAAGTTTCCTTCATGGCATCTTGGAACTCAGGGGCCCAACATCATATCTACTTCTGCCTTGGTGTAGGCTTTCTCTATGTTTTCTCTCAAGAAATCATCATTGCTTGAAGAGAGGTGCTGTAAGAGTAGTCAAGTCTTCTCGACACTCCTCTATAATAGGTTCTAGAGATGGCATGCCTTCCTCTATTGCTTATTGAATCTCTCTAGCACTGTCTTGTGCGACCAAATCTCAATCCACTGAGGCTGGAAGACCCTTTTCCACACATTTCCATGTTAAAGGTACGTATCTTAGCCAATTCGATGTGGAATTCTATGTTCAAGCCTCTTGAGTTGGTCTTACACTTCCCTTGTTCTTTCTTCAATTTTTAGCTTCATGGAAGTAGGGAAATATATTTTACCCGCCCTTTGGACACTTATAAAATCCCTTCTAATTATGGGAGTAAGTTGTGCCATGGGTTGAGGATTGCTCTCCCTTGGTACCAACCATTCCTTCGCCAATTGTTGCCCTCTATTTTTGGGTCTTCCAGTCTCTGTTTCCCTATTTGAGCTTGATGGTTGTTGCTTGGCAGCTTGTGGAGCCTCTCTTTCAGGCTCATAGGTGTAACCTAGGATTCCTCAAACTAAGAAAATGAGTCCAACATATAGTGTTGGAGAAGATGTCCCCTTCTTCCCCACTAATTCCCCACTAATTCCTCACTAATAGGGTTTTCCATGGTTTCCTCTCTACTTGTGTTGATTCAGTAGAATCCAGTCTCTACAAACCAAACACACTCCTTTGTGTGCTGGTGGCCGAGCAAGTTGACCCTAGGCTTCTTTAGTAGAAGGATCGTGGTTGGTTGGATCCACTGTTGTTATAGGGCCAATCTCGTCATCACCACAAGCCTTCCTAACCTCACTTACATGAAAAGGTCTTAACTGGCAAAAATTTCAATCTGCCCACAATTAGGATGACTCAAATATGCAATTACCAGATTTCTACAAAATTATGGGCATAACAAGCCTTCCTAACCTCACTTACATGAAAAGGTCTTAACTGGCAAAAATTTCAATCCACCCACAATTAGGATGACTCAAATATGCAATTACCAGATTTCTACAAAATTATGGGCATAATCATGCTAAAACTCACGACAAAATTTCCTCACACTGTTAACTATTTGAAGCTACCCCGAGTGTCAAGGTAATCTCTATATGTTTAGTCTTCTCATGGTGTGCTTTGTATATCCATGAGGTTTACACATGGTCAAAATGTTATACTACATGTTCCATGTGGTATGCACATGGTCGGAAGGAGTTGCTTAAGATATTTCCATGATCGGTGTCCTCTTAGTGTGGTTTATGAGGTCCATATTCCCCATACATGGTTGAAAGGGGTTGGTCAAGATCTTTACATGATCGATGTCCTCTTGATGTGGTTTGTAAGATTTATATCCCTCGTACACGATCGAAAACAAGTCTCTTGACATCTTTACATACTTGGTGTCATCATTTGGTGTGGCTATTAGTGGACACATTATTCATACATTAGCTTAGGCATTAGCATGGACATTTAAATTATTATATGGTCTTACACCTTTGTCATAGGCACCTTTACATTTAAATTATTATATGGTCTTACACCTTTGTCATAGGCACCTTTACATTTACACCTTTTTGTAACACAACCACCCTTCTCTCACACGTGCAACAAGCAATGTAGTCCATGAATTATTGTTAGACTATTGAATTTGCTTCCAAAGCGTGGCATTACGATCATGAAGCATATGGCACCTCCATACTCGTTGCTCTTGCTCCCATAGTGATGCACTTGTGGGCTGCCCCTTCCAGTCTTACATGCGGTAGATTTAGTAGCTCATCTAGCCCTTCCACCACTGTTTCCTGAAAGAATTTTTCATAGTCTAGATTATGTAGGAATGATGGCTTTGGAATCATCTCTTCGTCCTCCATACGCTTTCTTTTGCTTGGGCTGGGTGTATCTTTAACTCTTGGCCTTTACCTGTATCCAATGGCATTGTTGGGACTTGCATTGGGAGCGATGTTCCTTCTTCAAGCTCTAGGGGTTCTTCAATTGGCACTGCTTCTGCTCTAGTCTTTGGCTCCATTCCTGATTCCTGCCCCGTATAGGTGTGTCTGTCATAGTAGAATTCTTGAGCGGAGCCGGGTTTTTGAATATTAGTTGAGCTTGGCTCATCTGCTATGTTTCTTCTTGTGTGGCCTCGCTGATAGTGGCTTCTTGCTATTCAAGTACTTCTTGGTACGAGCGAGCTTAGCTTCAATCCTTTGTGTTTCCTCAGCCACATCTGGAATGACGCCTCTCATCTTCCTTTCCATCTTCTTTTTTCTTCCTCTCTTTACCTCCTTCATTATTGCTTTTGTTTCCATGAGGACAACTTGCCCTTGCATCTCTGCAGAGCAGTCAGCATTGGCTGCTCTAGGAGGAGTGCCAATTACATTTGCTCTACTGGTTTTAGTTCTGGAAGGGTCCTCTGCGCCACATGGTTCAGTACGTGTGTCATCAGGTACAGGTTGCATATCTTTGATTGATGGGCTTTGAGGTAGTTTTCTCTCTCTGTGTATATAATATGCCCAGTCCTCCTCATTTTCTTCATGGACTTTTGCGATTTTGCTAAGCGGTACCCTGTTGTATCGATCCTTCAGTACGTGTGTCATCAGGTACAGGTTGCATATCTTTGATTGATGGGCTTTGAGGTAGTTTTCCATCTCTCTGTGTATATAATATGCCCAGTCCTCCTCATTTTCTTCATGGACTTTTGCGATTTTGCTAAGCGGTACCCTGTTGTATCAATCCACTGGCTTCACCTGCATGATTAAAGACATCGCCCTGCATGCCTTCTCTGTGGCTTCATCTTTAATGTTCTCATATTCAGCTCCATTAGAGTTGCAAGAGCTCTTCTTTAACATAGCATCCAGAGGCATCTTGTCAAAGGCATGTGTGTGTATCTTAACTGGTGGTGGGAGCTGTAGAGCTTCATGAATTAGATCTTCAGTGATCAGGTGTTGTTCTGTGGTGCCATCAACTTTTGTTACTGTACCCTGCTTGGTGGCTTTGTCATATGTCTTTATGTATTCAACACAAAGCTACATGTCTATATTCCTGGGGAGAACCTATGCCATCCTGCCAAGGCCCACCTTCTCCAGCTTGTCCTTCACTTCTGCCTCTTCCAGAATCTGGAGGCACTCTGGGCTGTGATACTGCAATGCCACCTTTCCATGTGCCATGTGGATCTCCTTGCTGATGATGGCACCATGGAAGGCTTGGGCGTATAGACCCAGGTAGTTCATCTTTGGGCCCCGTGTTGGCCTTTTGTTTTGGCGGCTCACCGGGGAGCCCATAGCAATGGCTTGTGTTACCACGGGGGTCTCTGTGGCTTCTGGGTCTAAGGTTGACATCTGTACATGTAAAAAAGATTAGTCTATAAACTGGTGGGGCATGTACCATTCCTTGTAGTTGTCTTTATTTTTTTAGCAAGAAGGTTAATTGGGATGATAAGGGTGTTAGTGGTGTGAGCAATAAACGAGGTGTGTTAGTTGCTATATTGAAAAGGTCAAATTATGTAACGTGAAAGTACAGGTGCTAAAACTGTGAAAGTGCAGGTCGTGAGAGGTAATCTCGTGAACTAGGGAAAACCCATGAGATGGATTTTCGTGAGAAGGAAATCCGTGAGAGTTAATTGTGTGAGAAAGAAATCCGTGAGATGGATTTCTGTGAGAAGGAAATCCGTGAGGTTTAATTTTGTGAGAGTTAGTTGCATGAGATGGATTTCCTTCAGAAGGAAATTTGTGACGTATAGTTTTGTGAGAGTTAGTTGCGTGAGACGGATTTCTGTGAGAAGGAAATCTGTGAGATGGGTTTCCATGAGAAGGAAATCCATGAGGTTTAGTTTCATAAGAGTTAGTTGTGTGAGACGGATTTCCGTTGAGAAGGAAATCCATGAGGTTTAGTTTCATGAGAGTGCAGGTTGTAGCCTTTTCCATGAGACTGTAGGTTTTCACCATTTCTTTGAGATTGCAGGTTTGGTCGTTTTGTATTTTTGTAAATTTAATTAATGCATGATGATTGGATCAGACTGCCTAGCAGAGTTTAGTGTAAGGATGATCAATCACATAGAGTAATGTTAATGATGAAAAAAAGTCCTTTGTTGAAAATGCAAGAAGTTTATTTATCATGCAAAGACTTTGTTTGCCCGAGACATTTGATTGATTATGATCAAAGTTTGAAAAGATGAAAAAAAAATAAAAAACAAAGAAAGGGCCAAGCTCCCACCTCAATACGTAAATGTCGATTTGAACTTGAAGAAACAAGGAGGAATGCGATGCAAGAAAGCGCAATTGCGTTTGAGCACACGATGGAAGACGATTGCAAAATAACAAAAAAAGGAAAGAATTTTGAATTTATGGCGCAGCCACCATCAGACTGGGCAGTTGCCTTAATGAGGAATGCCATGTGTCATCCTACAATTGGTTTAAGAAAAGTAAATGTTTCACAATGTGAAGCACTTTGGACCAATTCATGGCATGAGCTGTTTTGCACCAGTTCATGGCGTGAACTGTATTGGATCATTTCACGGTGTGAACCTTTTTGTACCTTCTATTTCTCTTTATGCTCAGACATTCAAACATGCATATAACATGCATATAAAGGAGTGAACGATACCCAGATTTACCTTGTATCCATTTTCTTGTATCCATTTTGTGGCTAATGGATACCTTCATCTTCTTATTGCCATGGGAGCCAAGGTGGAACCTTGGCACTTTTGGGTAGGTGTTATTGCAGGCGTTTTAACTCCGTATAGGAGTGCTTGATTCTTCCCTCCATCCAACTGAATAGTTTTTCTATTAAGTCTTGTGGATTGGGGCTTGTATCAGTGTCCATTTGTTGAACCTTCTTTTTTCTCCCTTCACGGTCCTTGTCCACCTCCTTGATCGAGGTGGTTACAACAGGTGGTGGTTTGGCTATATTTAACCCACCTTGTTGGGTTTACTCTTCCTTCACACTAGGGTTTGTGCACTCTTAGCATTGGTTTTAGTTGGGAGTTGGTGCTATATGCCTTTACTACACTTTCCTTTGTAGGAGGTGTTTGCAAAATGGTGGCCACTGGGTGGGGTTTAGACACCCATACTATCGTATTGCCTTGGTAGTAACCTTGTGCCATTAGCAAGTCCTTTGCTTATGAATGCCTTGTGGAGTGTTCATTTTTCTGGAGTAATGCCAACTTACCTGTGAAGATCATTTCTATTCCTTAACTCCCTTTTGAACCCTTCTTGTTGATTCCTTATTAACCTCCTTCTCCTCCTTCTTGTGGAGCTGGTTTCCAATGTTGTGTACCCTATGACTTGGGATGCTTTTTATGCAGGGATTACGGGATTGCCGCCTTTTTTGCTTCATGTGTTGATGTCACCGTGCTTGGTGTTTCTATCTCCTCAATCATGGCCTGCTTCCCTATGTTTATCGTGCTCCATAAGGGTACAGATATGACATTGTTGTCTCCTCATTCAATAGTGTTGTCCTCTTATTCCATTGGATATTACAGTTGCTGGCGCAAATCCAGGATCGTCCCCCTAGGATCATTTCCTCTTCCGTTGAGCCTACAGGCATGACAAACACCTTCCCAACCAAGGAATTATTTCTTATGGAAATGTTAACACTTAAAAATCCCTCAGCTTTCGTAGTTGTCAAGTGCACACTGCATACTTGTGCGTTGGTGGCTTCAAGGTGCGGTTTATCTAAGGCTACCCATGTCTCATATGAGATCACATTATGACTTGATCACGTATCTATCAATGTAATGCTCGTTGCATGACATTTAGCTATAGAGAGTCCCACGCTGAGTCGTACTGCTAGCTCAATGTTCAATTCCTCTTCGTCCACAAAAGAGTTAGTGAAGCCATGTTCACATCATGCAACATTCTCTTATAGAGTATCTATTTGGCTTTGGTTACCCTTGCCTTAGCCTCTTCTTGAGCTTGATGGATTTTTCCTTTGTGAGCTTCTTTTGTTGTTTTAAGAGATGTTCTTGCAAGAGCATCTCTTGGGTCAGTGGTCCAAAATATTTTTGAGTTTACTCCCATTGACGTAACCCTCCATATGTACACCCTCAATTGTCTCAATTCTAACCAACCCCTAAGGTGTGATCCCAGGCACTCAGAAGGGTCCTAGACCTCTGTACTTGAGTTTTTTTTTTTGTGCTTCCTACACCATACATAAGGACAAGGTCCCCCGTTTACAGTTCTTTTTGTTTTAAGTTTTTATCGAACCAATTTTTTCTTCATAATTTTTCGACCATGAGTCCATGCGATGCAATTAGTCTAATCTCATCAAGCTTCTCTAAATCGATTAGCCTTTCAACTAATGCATTCTTTGTCAAAGGTACTTGCATTGCAATCCTTAATCTCGAAACTAGGTATTCCATAGGCATTACTACCTGAACACCATAAGCTAGACAGAAGGGAGTGTATCCTGTCGTTACCTGAACACCATAAGCTAGACAGAAGGGAGTGTATCCTGTCGTTACCTTATATGATGTTCGGTATGTCCATAAGGCTGCTGTCAGCTTATGCTCCCAGTCTGTTCGACTTGCTTTCGAAGTTTTTGTTTAGGATAGTACACAAAATCTTATTTGTACTCTCTTCTTGACCATCTCTTCTTGACCATTAGCCTATGGATAATAAGGTGATGATTTCCGATGGACTACTAAGAATCCGGCAAGTAAATGATCAATCACCTCATTAATGAAATGTAAACCGTGATCACTAACTAATTCTAATGGGTAGCCGAATCTCAAGATAATTTGCTCATATAAGAATTTTGTTGTTATTCGTGCATCAGATTGCTTTGAGACTCTGGCTTCTGCCCATTTAGTGAAATAGTCCGTGGCCACGATTATATATCAGGCTTGTGATTGATGTGCCTTTGGAGTAATGGATCCAACAAAATCAATCTCCCATTTCTTGAAAGGTGATCTCCTAATAACAGGGGTGAGCGGCATCCTGTCCCTTTATTAGGGGATAGCAAATCGCTGACATTCCTCACACCTTTTGACAAACTCTATGGCATCCCCAAACAATGTAGGTGGTGCATATTCCTGCTTGAAGTACCTTGCGAGTTGTAATCTCTCCAACAAAGTGCCCTCCGACTATCCCTAAACGAGCTTCATCCAATATCGTTGAGACGAACTCATCTTCTCTCACACATCTTCTTAGGACATTGTCCTTACCTAGCTTATATAGTTCTCCCACAACTAATTGATAAGGTGCAGCAATCTTGATAAGCCGCTGCATTTTATCTTTGTTCAAGGATGTTTCTTGTGGAAAACCATAAGCTAGATAATCTGATATCTCCTCGCTCCATTTGGGCACCATGTCCAGTTTGAACAAACAAGCATAAGGAAAGTCATCATCAACACGAGTTTGCTGGTTCCCCATTTGGAATTCTTGACATATGATCAGCCAACACATGTTGTGTCCCCTTTCTTACCATAACTGTAAAGTCGAATTCCAATAGTAATAGCAACCATCGTGTGATTCTTCCCATGGTGTAAGGCTTATTCACCAAATATAATAAGGTCTGATGGTCCACGAAGGATATGAATTTGTTGGCCAATAGGTAATGTCGATACTTCTTGATTGCATAAACCATGGCCAACCCTTCTCGCTCTGTGGTGGTGTAATTCACCTCTGCAATCATTCAATTAACAACTAGCGAAGCACACTGGATAGTCTAATTTGAACTCGCTGGGCTGTGCTAGTACACATCCAATAGCAAAGTTTGATGCATCAATATGCACATGAAACATGAGGTCCCAATTGGTGGCATGCTAGCCAAAGCCTGCTTCAATGATCATATGCTTCCTAGCATTCCTCAATCCATTCAAAGACAATGAGTAGCTTGTGGCCTGTTGATTTCAGCAGAGAAGATTATAAAGCGACGGTAATACCCGACATGGCCCATAAATCTTTACATACCTTTGTAATTAGTGGGTGGTGGCAATTCCAAGATCAACTTGACCTTGCTGTCATCCATGGATATATCATTCTTTAAGACAATGTTTCCCAATATCACACCATGTTTGTCCCAAAATTGGCACTTTAAAGGGTTTAAGGATATACGATATAATCGATATCACTCAAACGCCTTTCTTAAGCAAGCTAGATGGTCTACCCATCAAGAGTGTGTATACATATCATCAATGAATACCTCCAGCCACTTCTGCAAGTAGTCTTTAAAGGCTGTGCACATCAGACGTTGAAATGTTGCTGGGGCATTGGTGAGACCGAAAGGCATGACTTTGTATGTAAGCGCCCCTCACATTGTATTGAAAGTTGTCTTATGTTGGTCTTCTAGTGCTAGACACCTGATTGTAGCCTAAAAATCCATCCAAGAAGCTATAAGCTTCTTCACCAGCCACTCTCTCCAAAACATGTTCCGTATAGGGCAATGGATAATGGTTTCCTAGTAGCTACGCGTTGACCTTTTTAAGATCGACACATACCCTAAGTTTCTCATTCTTTTTTGGCACTATTTTACGATTGGTGACAACCAATCCGTGCATATTCTATCTCATAGATGAAATCCACAGCAATGAGTTTATCGATTTCCTCCTTTACAATTGCTACATATTTAGGATTCATTTGGTATGGTTTCTGCCTGGTTGGTCTTGATCCTTCCATGATTGGGATCGTATGTTACACCACCTCAGGTGGTACACCTATCATCTACTTGTAGTTTGAGGCAAAACAATCCTGAGAGTAACAAGCTCATTTTCTTCAACTAAAGTCAAGTCCTTAGCAATATACATAGGTTTGGCTTCCTCCCTTGGTCCCGCAATATCAACTTCCTTGACTTCAGCAAGGCCATCGTATGATGTGGACAGCCCATCTTCCTTAACCCTTTTTGTCGTCAGTCGGACCACTTACCACAATAGTGTAGGTTTTGAAGTGGTTTGGAATTGAAAGCAAGTCTGGTTTATCCTCATTCTCACTTTTTGTTTTAGCCATGACTTTCTTGGTCTCTCGCTTGGCTTCTGCTAAAGCTTTGTTTCATTTTCAACGCCTAGCTTTCATAATCTTAGATGTTTCTGGTTCTTGAAGGATGACTTTCTCCTTATGTTTTCCCTCAAGTGATATCTTACTCAATTCCTCACCCCAATCCTTAGAAAACTCATCGTGTATCTTAGTGGCTTCGAGGTATCTCAGCCACTAGGCATCCGTGGGTTTTCTTCGTAATAGGGCATTTCGTTAAGCAATATATCATTTCTGCTTTCACCATCTTCTGAGGCGAGGTGTTGGATGCATGTACACCCTTATGATCCAATCCCTTCTATGCTAGAGGCCTCCTCTTCTGATTCTTCATCAATGGTTCGCCAATTGACCATACAGACAGAGGTAGTGGGAACAATTCTAGATTCCACATATTGGGTTCCTCGGGGTTGCATCACATCTATGGTAGCTAGCACATGCATCCAATTTTTCACTGAAATCCGAAGGAGGAAGTGATGCATACATTTCCGTTTCCTCTTCCTCTTTGGAAATTTCCACCGTGGGCTAGCATATTTGTATGGATGTGGTCCACTCAGTTGTGACCAAATCATTACCGAATAGTTTCCCTTCCATGGGGTGTGCTCTCCTCGTTCTTAGATCTATCTTTAAAATTTGCAAATCCCTACACACATACACATGATCGAATGCCCAATCGTGCACCAATTTGGATTCCCTCATCAAGGGTCTCCCCACCAATATTATGTCATATGAGTTTGGTTGGCACAGAAAGTCCATTACTACAAATGTATGATGGTAGCGAAACATAAAGAGTTTGACTTTCACATTCTCCGAAAGCCCAATGGGCCTTGAAGATATTCCATCTGCCATTTCAACGATTCCATTTGCTCTTTTTAGATCGGGTCCAGTTTTCTCAGCACCATTTTGTGATGATGCGAACCCCCACCCCACCATCCAAGAAAGCTAGTGCCTAGTACCCATTATGATGAATTGGGATTGTAGCATTAATGTCGTCACTTCTATAATAATGTTCCAATTGATTAACTGGTATCTTGACGACTCTGGTTGTTCTTTCCCTTATGTGTTTTAGGGTTCTTTCTGCAAGAGGTGACAGAACATCCTCTGTAGTGTTGGTTGGCCTTAGTCCGCCTTCTACCCATTCCTTTATGTCTATCCATAATGTTGGTGAATTGCGTAACAGTTGCTCCAATGGCATTTGCACATAAGTGGACAGTACAGCCGCGAGGCTTCCTATGTATCTGGGTTCTCTGGCAATTGAGGGTTCCTTCCACGTGTGTGT
Organism: Cibotium barometz; assembly: GCF_041138505.1. Classification (NCBI taxonomy): domain Eukaryota; kingdom Viridiplantae; phylum Streptophyta; class Polypodiopsida; order Cyatheales; family Cibotiaceae; genus Cibotium; species Cibotium barometz. The sequence continues at coordinate 44,706,559 of NC_141058.1, read as the reverse complement.
CTCGTTTCCATCCCTAGGGAATTAATGGATGGACTCACCCTACGCATCTTCCTCAAACATTCTTGACATTGTGTTCCCTTGAGATCCCTCTTCCGTCCTCTTCTGGAATTGGAGTAGGTACATCCAATTCTCTTTTCCTTGTTGGCTCGTTTCTTGGATACATTGTATCCCTGACCCGGTTGGCCCTTAGCTTGTGTTGGCTTCATGAAGTAGTTGACATTCTTTTACTAAGACCCTGGCATCTTTAAGCTTCCTTATCTCTTCTTGGGCATTTGGGTATTCTTGACTCCTTTAGGGGTTGATGGTCTTTCCCCTTACATATCTAGGTCAAGCTCTTTTTGGTTGACCGCTTGATCCCCTTCTTCTCTCGATTGGGTGGATTTGGTGTCGATCTTATCTTCTTCGGATCCATCTTAGATTGTGACCCTGGTGTCACCCTTACCCACTTTTTTCACTCTTCTTCTCCGACCAGTTTTGGAAGTGGTCACATCTACTCAGTTCTTCCCCTTGTCCCCCAATTGGGCCTGGGCTCGTGTCAGGACATTGAGTGGCATGATATTTCCAGGCTGCACACACTAATGGTCTGGATGGTGGCCTGGTTAGAAGTGGAAGTCGAACCACTTGTGCAGTATGGACAATCCTTGATCAAATGATGAATGCCACATTTAGTACAAGTAAGTACTGGCATGTCATTGGCCAGGCAAGCAATTGTTGGGGTTGGTGCGTATGAACCACATTCTTGTTTAGACACTCAGTGATTCGATGCGGCCCACCACAACCAAAACATTGTAGTGGTCCTCTCCTCATGTTGGAGTTTATGTCGTTACCCTTCCACTATACTGTGGTTCGAAACACTGGTACTGACGTGTTATTTTGTAGGACATATAATTTTGGTGCAATCTCCGCCGTAGCTTCCTTATAGTACCCTCCACTAAGTTCTACTTCATGCACCATATCAATATCTTCTAATGGCTCTTCAATCAATACTTGGTTGATTTTAGCCTATGGTGGCTGTGGTGGTAGAACAGGTGGTGGTAGAGGTGAAGTGTCCTGTACCCGAAACATCCCCCTGGGAGGTAAATAGGAAGAGTTGGGCTATCCTGCACCTATAGTTATTTACACAAGTGGTGCTGGTAAGGCCAATGGAGCTCTAGGTACCGGCAACTATGTAACTGTTTGGAACCTTGGATATCTGCACATGGAAGTGTCATGTTTCCCTAATTTGACACAGTGTGCACAATAGAGTAGTGGCCTTGCTCTTAACTATGGACATTCGGTGGTAGTGTGATTCAATCTACTGGGGTAAAGATGGGTATGCCCATGCCTAGATGTTTCTCTTCCCTCCTTTACCTTCAATTTCTCTAGTATTGCATTACTGAGCTCGTCCACAATCATGTTTCTGACTTACTTGCTCCGAGTTCCAATCTCTTAGTGACTTGAAATACGCAAAGTCATTGTTGTTGCTGAAGATATTCTCACATCTTCCGGCTGTGGCAATTCCAGCATATTATCTTCATATTCAATTGCCAGTTTGCAACATGCATCGCTCGCCACTTCTGGCAAAGCTGGGCACAAACACATTCTTGAGTCATGTGAAGTTAACCTTATCCTCGGGTTTGAGGGTTCGGAACCACTGATGCGCCTTCCCTTCTAGGGTCAGTGAGAAAGCATGAATCATTGTTACATCACTGAATGGCCCGCAGGTTTCGCATGTGGATTCAAAAATCTCTACATGTTGAATAGGATCCCCATCCCCAAAGAATTTTTACACAAGCTTGGAAATGATGTGTGCCTTCATTTGGGAGGGTCGGGATTCTAAAGTAGTGCCTAGTTCCTTGACCATTCCTTGGCCCATTTCCCCGCGGCCATATTCAACAGATCCGTCCTTGTGGCTACGTTAAGATCAATGGTTGAATCCACCCTTGGTCTTTGAGGAATTTCTCCCTCCCTACCTAGACCTCTTCCTTTTCCTATGTTGGCTCTTCTAGTCATCTCTGGTCTATGGGATGGCCCTACCACTTCACTTTGGAATGGCTCGTCATTAGCTACCTCTATATAGCTACCTCTATACGCATTTGTAAAATTAAGAGTTTCATGTCCTGTAAGAACTTCGGATGATTGATCATCTTCTTGATGTCCTTTTTGGTGTACATGCGGTCTTTCACTTTGCCCGCTGCTCTTGGTAGGTTATCCTCTTCTTCTAGGGTTACATACCCTTCCTCCACTCTGGCTCTTCATTAATGGGTTCTAAGTTTGGAATTTTTCCCTCACTTCTTCCAATGACTATTTCCGACTCTTTACCTTATGATTGGAGCAAGTTTACACTTCCCATCTCCTTTTGTTTGGCTCTTGCCCTTCGAGTATTGAGCTCTTGTTTCCTTAAGTTCAACTCTCATAGTAGCTGCCATTCCACCTCGATCCTTTTCAGATCTAACTCTACTTCCTCTGAGGTCGAGAAGAATACTTAACCCGTCTTGGCCACATTTTCCATGTCTCTTCTCATTCGGGGGGGTGTCGGTGTTTAACAGCCTCGAATTTGAAGTTTAGATAGGCACTTCTTGCCTTGGACCAAGTTCAGCACTGGTTGACGGACCCATGCCCACCGCAGATTGCCCTTCTTCGTCATTGCTGGTTTGGAGACCAAAAAATCCTTGGGCTATATTAATGATACCGCTGAATCTGGTTGGGGATGGTGGTTTCTCCTCTTCCCTAAACCCAGAGTATCGCAGCCCTTCTTCCATGGATTCTTCACTACTAGTTTCAACGGTGGTCAGATTCCTTAAGACACTCAATTGAGTGCTTACTGAGTGGTCAGATTCCTTAAGACACTCAATTGAGTGCTTACTGAGTGACCTGAACCCACACTTTTTTGATAGGAAGATCCTGGGTGATTTGATGCACTATCGTCATCAGAAGTGAGGTCATCTCTGATGAGCTTTCCAGACCTTAAGTGCATGTATATATGATTTGATAAGCTATTTTGCTGCCCCAATTAAATTTTGGTCAGATTCTATCGACTTGTTTCTAAGGCCGTGAGATTGCACAAAATAGTTCACGGTGTGAAGTGTCAGAAAACAGTTCATGTCATAAACGATTTTCTGCACTTTCACGTGTTTAAAATTTTTACTTTTGCGCTTAGAATTCTACATTACCTATTTTCAATTTTCTCAAGACTTCCTTAGCCTTAATCTAACTATACTAAGTTCGTGAGTTTGATTTGATTAAGGCATGAAATTGCAGAAAAAGTTCACGCCATGAAGAGGTAAGGTTTCACGTTGTGAAAAGCAATTGGTTCACATTGTGAACTAAAAATGGTTCATGCCATGAAGGGTTTTAAAATGGTTCACATCGTGAAATGAAAATGTTTCACACCTTCAAGTGCTCTAAAATAGTTCATGTTGTGAACGCTTTTCTACACGTTCACACGATTCTTAATTTTATCAGACCTCATAGTGTCAGAGGTGTCAGGATAATGCTACCTATTCTTGGTAAGGTAATCCCATGAATTGCGGCATTGATGCCAGGAGCGGCTCACGATGTGAAGTTGTAGAAAACAATTCACGTCGTAAACGATTTTCTTGCAATTTCACGTGGGAACTTCCTACGTGGACTAAGGTGATTTTCTTGCAGTTTCACGTGGGAACTTCTTACGTCGACTAAGGTGATTTTGGGTGCAAAATACTTATCCAACTGTTTCCAAAATGATTATGCGACACCTAAGGAGTGTAATACAAGTTCAAGGCACAGTTAATGGCTCCTTATTTTTTCGATTTTTGTGAATTTTTGAAAACATAGAAAAACAAAACACCAACTTACTCGCTCACGTTGATGATTCCAATTATGCAAACATTAAAATTAACTAGAAAAAATTGTGAAGCTCTCTTTCAAGACCACTCCACCACACAAATACACAACAAACACAACCAATTTCTCACGATTTTTCACTTCCACACAAATCTTATCCATTCATTTCCTACACAATGCATTGTCAGAATGCAAAGGCAATCATGAATCTTATGCAATGGGAGCTAAAACTCCAAGAGGAAGGAAGAAACAAATGTGTATCGCCGAGAGCGGTGCCAAAAATGTTATGGACTACCACACCTCCAAGAGGGAACTCAATGCATTCACCTAAGGGAAGAGCAATAGAACACACCTGTCGTAGGGCACTTACCAATGCTTCGAACTTGAGTCCCTTGAGGTCTCCAAGCTCACTTGTTAAGCTCCAAACCTCTAAGCTCCACCTCTACACTGTCACCGTAGAGTCGCTCACATCGTCGCATAAGGCAATCATTCTCTCTCACTCTCCAACACAAGCATGCAACATACAAGCATAGAAGAGGCACAAGCGCTAAATGCTCTCTCTCAAGACACAAAGAAGAGCTCTCAATAGCACAAAGGGGGATTGTGTCTTTTCATTTTATGAGAAAATGCCTTATATACTTTTGGCCCTTATTCACACTTGGGCGACCAAAACTTACTTAACTAAGGCCTTGGGTGGCCAATATCTCATAATGTACAACTTTTATAATGCCTTCACACGACACTTATTAATGTCCTCAATTGGAGGAGCATACTTATTAATCCAAAATGGGATTAACAATGAAATGTGTTTGTCTCCAAAAATTGATTTATCAGTTTCCCCCCATCCTTGGGGTCCTGCAGCTCTTCCCACTGGTGCTTTAGCAGTTTTTCAAACCCACACTTCCTTGCCCACTCCTGATGCTCTTTCTTCCTCATATTGGGGATGATCATGGGCATGCAGAGGCTTTTCTCAAGCCTTTTGTCTAGCCTCTGGAACTTGTTGATCTTCAGCATGGTGATGTTTTCTAAGAAAGTGATGCAGATGGGTGCGAGAGTTGTGAGCAAGAGGGTAGATTGTAAATGTGCGTTTTTAGACTCCTTGTGTTCTTTTTTGTGATGTTTTCTCCTTTTCGCTTCCTTTTTTGGGGCGTTGTCATTTTGAGCTTCTCGATTTTTTATGTGATGTGACCCTTGATTCATATAATGGCTGCCATCTCAGCTTAATGGTATTAAAGCATTCTTACTGTCTTCTTGTCTTACTGTTATTGCGAGTGGGGTTTTAATGATGTTGTGACACCTATCCTCCATGCAGTTTCTTATGCTGTCATCATGGCCTTTCGAGTTGTTGACGTGGATCGGGTTGGCACACACTTGGTCACTTGCTTTTTTATTGATTGGCTTTGATTGGTTGTGGAGATATGAGGTTTTGCAGATTGGCCACCCTTATCCTTCTATGGCTTTGTGGTATTTTGAATTATCCACATCCACCTCCACTAGTGAGATCATGCCACAATGTATGCTTCGGACCGGCTCCTGGTCTTTCGCTTTTGCTTCTTCCGATGTAATCACCACCAAGTGGCCTTTGTATTTTCTCATCGTGAAGCCATTTACTGTCTTTGGAAAAGGTGTACCATCTAAGTTTTCTAAGGTGAAGGCATTTTGGCTGATCGGGTCTTTCACTATGAATGGTATGATCCACCAGATTTTGAATTTTCCGAGGTGAGGTCCCAACTTGGAATTATAGACCAATACAAGATCTCCTTTCTCATAAATCTTATGCTTGAGATGCCTATCAGTCCAAGCCTTTCTTCTTCACTGCATTATCTCCGCCTTTAGAGAGCTGATTTGCCTTTCTTCCTCTAAGGCTAAGAGTTCCTATATTATAATCTCCCAGGATTCTTCCATTGGCAACTTCTCTTGAATGGCCACTCTCAGACTAGGTACCATGAATTCCATGGGCATAACTACTTCCAACCCATAGACCAGCTTGAATGGTGTATGCCCACTTGGAATTTTGTAGGATGTGCAGAATGCCCATAGGACCGCATCTAGCTTCTGGTCCCAATCATTTTTGTTAGCATTTACAATTTTCTTTAAAGTCTTGGTCAGAACCTTGTTGGTTGATTTCACCTATCCGTTGCACTGTGGGTAGTAGAGTGAGGACTTCTTGTAATTGATCAGGTATCTCTCCATCGACCCTTTCATTACTTTGTTCATGAAATGCATGCCCTGGTCACTGACTATTTCCACCAGCAATCCATGCCTAGCAATGATTTCCTTGAAGAGGAACTTCACCACCTCTTCTACGAACTTGCTCTTTATAACTCTAGCTTCCGGCCACTTGATAAAATACTCAGTAGCCACAATGATGTACTCACATCTATTGCTTTTGGTGGGTGGCTTAATCGGTCCAACAAAATCCAATCCCCACTTCATGAATGGAGATAGTGGTAGTATAGGTGAGATGGGCAATCTATCGGAATCTCCAGGTTGACCCATTCGCCTGACAGACATCACAGTTCTTTGCTTCACTATTGGCATCCCTTATGATAGTTGGCCACCACAAGCCTGCTTGCAAAATTTTTCGAGTTGTTATTTCTCTGCCCATGTGTCCAGTGATCCCACATTGTGCTTCTCTTAACACAGCTTGCTGCTCATAATCTGGGACACATACAATATGGTCTATTCCTCTTTTATAGAGCTGCCTAGTAATCATGGTGAAATTTTTGCTTCTTAAGGCAATTCTCTTTTTCCTACAGCAATATATCCTTCCAAAAAAGTCCCATCCTCCAGAAACTGCATCATGTTATAATACCAGTTTCCTTCCACTTCAGCTCCTGCTACTGTGAATAAGTTGGTGTTTGGGAGTTGATCATCTACACCCCCCAAGGTAGGTTCTCTGGAATCTAGTCTGGACAAAACATCTGCTACTGCATTTTCCTTTCTGGGTGTGTGTTAGATGGTGAACTCATAATCTTGAAGTAGGAGCATCCATCTTGCCATTTTTCCCACCAAAAGAGCTTTGTTCACTAGATAAATGAGAGCTTGATGGTCCACATGGAAAACAAATTTGTTTCCCAAGAGATGGTGCCGGAACTTGTACACAGCATAGATCATCGAAAGGGCTTCTCGTTATGTTGTGCTGTAGTTCCTTTCCGTCCTTATGAGGGCTTTGCTAGCATAATGGATGGGTTGCATATAACCTTTTTGTTTTTCCTACATTAGTGTGTTGCCCACTGCTTTGTCTGAAGCATCTACATAAACATGGAGCATTAAATTCCATTCCGGGTTGATAATCACTGTTGCGGATAACACCATGCTTTTTAGCCAATGGAATGCCTTTTGACATTTTGGACTCCATTCATACTTTGCATCCTTCTTGGTAAGTGTATATAATGGGTAAGCTACATGCGCTAGATACTTCAAAAATCTCGCATGCCACTTCACCTTGCCAAGGAATCTTTCAAGTTTCTTAATGTTCTGTGAAGCAAACATTTTGGATATGGCCTCCACCTTAGTCGAATCTATAGCCAATCCTTGGGCTGACACAATGTGTCCTAACAGTGTTCTAGATTTTACTGTAAAAGCACACAGGCAGATTCAACTTAAGCCTTGTATCTATGTACCTTTGCAAACATAGCCTTAAATGATAGATGTGCTTTACCTTATCTCTGGACACGCTGAAATCATCCACAAAAGCTTTCATAAACTATGTCAGATAGTCATAGAAAATCACCTACACCAATATCTAAAAGCTGTCAGGGCGCATTTTTCAAGCCAAAAATCATAACAGTTGCCACAAAGACACCCTATTCGTTGATGAATGTGGTCTTCTCCCTATCTTCCGGAGCCATCTTCACCCGGTTGTATCTGTTAAGCCATCTAAAAAGGAGTACATCTCCTTTCCGGCTACCTCATCTCACAAGGAGTCCGTGAATAGGAGTGGAAGGGGATCTGAGTTAGTTGCAGCATTTAGCTTGCGGTAGTCCACACAAATTTGGATTTTCATATTATTTTTGGGGACTACCATGATCGAAGATATCCAGACAACTTTTTCCACTGGCACTATGAAACCCACTCTCAGTAATCTATCAATTTCTTATTTGACTTGTTTTGCATAATTTGGGTTCATTTTGTACCTCTGCTATCTGAGACAGGTATAACTCCCTATTTCAAGTTGATGCTATGCTAGAAGAATTTAGGGTCAATGCCCTCCATGTCTTTGTATGTCCAAGCAAAGACATCTTGGTATTCCTTTTGCAAGGATACCAACTCCTGTTTAAATTCATCTTCCAACTTAAGACTGATCTTTACATGCTTTTCTTCTTTTCCATCCCCTAGATTTACCTCCTATAGTTTGTCCGGGCTTACTTTACGGCATTGTTTTCTTGGTTCTCCTTTTGCTTTTGGACCCAATTCCGGATCTCCTGGATCTCTTGTTTTCTTGGTTCTCCTTTTGCTTTTGGACCCAGTTCCGGATCTCCTGGATCTCTTCTTCTTGCTCCAGATTCTGGGCCCATTTGATTTCTTCCCTGAGGCTTTTTCCTGCAAGGTTTTCTCAACTTTGAGCCCTCTATCTTTTCAAAATCTGCTTCTTTCTTCATTTGATTGTCTGGTGCCTCCTTATTTTCACCCTTTACTTTTACATAATGCCTTATTACTTCATCCACATTCAACATGTACAAGGGCACCAGGTCCGAGTATTCACAGAGTATTATGTTCTCTTTGTCATCATTAAAGCCTTCAAACATGTTGAATGTTTCGGCATGGACTGGTCTCTGTGTAGGCTTCATTGATCCTCTTGCATCGGAGAGATCAACATGCACTTTCCGCTTTCCTTTTTTGATGGTGATTCTATTCTTGTCCCAATCCTGCTTCACATTGCCATGTCTCAACCAGGGTCTTCCCACTAACACCTGGTAAAACCCGGTGTGGGTTTCTGTGGTAATAACCACTATGTTGACCTTGAAGTCAACTTGTTTAATTTTCATTAGAACATTCTTGATGATTCCTTTAGGTACTACTACCCTGTTATCTACCATTCTTATGTTGAACGGAATGGGCTCCCACTTAAGACCCAATCCTAATGCAGTTTTCTCGGTGATGACATTCACTCCGGATCCTCTATCCAGCATTGCATCATTGATGAGTACATTGTTCAGTTGAATTTTGACTTTGACCACTTCATCGGGGGTTCTTTGGCTTGGATATTGCTACATTTCGGGGTTTCTTCCTTTTTTGAGTTCTTCTATTCCTTACTCAACCCTTCAATGCCTGCCATCAAGACTTTGGCCTTGAATTTTGGACATAAGTCTAGCACTTGTCTCAGCTGAACCTATCTATCCAGCAACACTGATATTACATTAGTTTGTCACCAGTCAGCATTGTTATGGCTTTCTTCCAGGCATTCCTTATTGAGGTGCGCTGCATGCTCGCTTCCACTTGTTTTTGAGAAATCCATAATGATTTTGCGTGAGCCGTCCTCCTTTTGCTTTCCTTGCCTTCTCTCGATTTCCTTAGTAGTTTGAATTCTCACCTTTTCTTACTGATCCTAGTCCACAACTGCCTTCTTGTGGGCTTAGAGTGAGATTTGGTTATGTAGTGGGGCTATTACTACACCAGATTCATTAGCTTTAGTCCTTGTGACTATCAAGATGTCATGCACCTCCTCCTGTATGTCATTTGCATGTATCATGTTGGGGCTTGGAGGGGTTATTACTACACCAGATTCATTAGCTTTAGCCCTTGTGACTATCAAGATGTAGTGCACCTCCTCCTGTATATCATTTGCCTGTATCATGTTGGGGCTTGGAGGATTTTCTTTAAGCTTCATCAATTCTGTTTGTCTTTCTTCGTCATGCTTTTTCTTTATGGCACATTCTGCTTTGGTGTGTCTAGGTTGTTGATAATAATAGCATGTGAAAGTTGTAGAACCATCGGCTCATCCTTGGTTTCTCCTTCTTGAAAAATTTTCGCGGTCTCTATTTCCATCCCTTCCCATTCCTGGGGTTTCCACTCCTTCCATGCTGTTCACCATGGGAGCTCTATTTTTCATACATTTCCATGTTCTATGGTTGTACATATTACAAATGGTGTAAATTGGTGGCATAGTGCATTCCTCCTTAGGTGACCTTCTAGCTTGCATTGGGAACATAACACATTCTTGTGGAAATCTGTGCCCTTGCTCTTTTTCGTTTCTTGAATCAGCCTACAGCTCCATGTACTATGATTGTACATATTACAAATGGTGCAAGTTGGTGGCACAGTGCATTCCTCCTTGAGGTGAGTTCTTGCTTGCATTGGGAACATAACACATTCTTGCGGAAATCTGAGCCCTTGCTCTTTTTCATTTCTTGCATGAGTTGCTTTACCTGCAGCATCAATTCTCCGGGGCTTGTTTGTGCCTTTCCGATTTTCTTCTTTTTCACTGCCAAACTGGAGAGTCCTGCGAGGAGTCACTTGAATCGTCCTCTTCAGTGGTGACACTCTTCATGGGCTTCTTCTTTTGTCTCCTTTCTTGACTTCTTTTCAGCCATTTTGGCCAGCTCCACCAATTCCTCAAGCTCCTCTTAAGTTTCCGCTTGTTTTATGCTGTGTGTTGCGTGGATATCCAGCTTAAGCCCTTGGACAAACCAATCAGCACAACAATTTGCATAGAGGGCCAGGTTTGTTCCGCCACTCTCTGCCTCAAACTTAGCAGCTTTGTTGCATAAGCTTCCACATCCATATCCTCTTGTCGAAGCTCTCTCATTTTATCACAGAGTGAGTTGAGTTGCAGACTTTATTTTGCAGAATCTTCCTAGAAAAGCAGTCATGACCTCCTGATAGTTTTGGAAAATGTTGTTTTGATATCTTGACACCCACTCCATGGCTCTGTCTTTGAAGGTATTCATAAAAGCATCTCTGTGAATTTCACTCAGCTTCAGCTCTTCCACATCTTGAGGCCTCGCCACTTTCAGTATTGCTCAAACCTCCTCACATGTAGATCTACATCTTACCCCTTTTCTCTCAAGAACACTAGGAAATTTTTTGGCTAGTGATGTCATAGCTCCCTTGAACCTTTTCTAGGGGTTTTGTTATGGTTGTTCTTCCCGATTTTGCTGCTCCACCCTTCTTGGGCTTTCGGGAACTGGATTGTGCCCAGCTTCTTGCTCTTGGCACTCCTTTTCTTGGTCCAAGTTGTGCCTGAATTCTGACACTTGTTCTTGCTCGTGCGGGGTTGCAAAAGTTTCAGCACTGCCTTCTTGATTGTAATGGTGCGAGGCACTCCTAGAGCTAGGAGCTTCCTAGAGGGTCACTTGGAAGGCATTCATTTCCACCATCCTTAAATCCAAGAACGTGCATGAAGCTAGTTGAGTTGTGTGGTGAGAAGATCTCTTCTTCTGAAAGTTCCTTCCATGCTATGGTTTCTTCTTAGACTTGTTCTAAGTGGACCTACACTTTCCTTTGGGACTGATGGTGTAGAATGCTACTCAACAGAGGTTTTCCCTAGCAGTATGTTTTTTGTTCCCTAGTAGGATCGCCAGGTGTTTCTCTCGCTGATTTTCCTCTCAGCATAATAGCAAGACAACAGTCTGTGGTGATGACAAACCAGTCAGGCAATGCCGTGGGAGACATGCAGTCACCCACCAGAGTTTCCGAGTAGGAACACCAGCTCTCAAATGGTCGCGGGGACACATAGAACACCACTCTACTGAGCAAACCTTCACTCTCACTTTGCATCTATCCACTAACTATCTCACTCACTCTCTCATACAAAGACAGCATGTTCAATAGAACAGAGACACTGCAGACTTAATCCACATAATGTAGAGAACAACTCATTAAGAAAGATACAATGGTAAACTTGCTCTTAGTTATATTCTGGAAGAATTTTAGACTAATACAGAATCATCATAAACTAACATTTCCTATAGCAAGCTTCATGAAACATTTATCAACTATAAGTTGAGAGCATACAACGACTGCACCCTTCATACATTCCTTCTAGCATCTATATCTATTCCTGCCTAACACTGCATTATCCTTTGTCACTATCTGTAGTGACCAGTTGCCCTTTTACGCTGAGTCTTTTTGTTCTTGACAATGGCTCTCTGGTGGTTACAGTTCGCCACCTCCACACGTGTGATACCGAGGTCGTACTCATGACATACCGAGGTCGTACTCATGACATGGGGAGTGGGTTGTCGGTGCCTTCTGCCACCACTGAGCTGCTAGGCAGAACACTAAACCAAGAAGGGAAAGAGATAATGATGCTCTTACCAGTGTATCGCTTCCTTCCTTGCTTGTTCTTGCCTCTTGCTTGCCTCCTTAGCTCTCACACGAATCGGAGCTCTAATACCGTAAAGAGAATATGGGGGAGAGAGAGAGAGAGAGCTTGAGTTCCCTTGCAGGCACACACACACACACACAAGAAAGTGCAAGACATAAGAGAGATAGATGGCTGAATTTCTTCTTCTCTTCTCTACAACCATATAACTAAAACATAAGAGTGCGTACATAAAGGAAAAGTTCTCTCCTACAAAGTAGTCGGTCTATAGTGTGAACCTGACTATATGAGTTGGTGCTATAACTATGCCATAACTCTAGTACTCCAATTGGGTGTCACATAGCCTGCCATACATTGGCGGCATATCGACCATAATCTCACCAACCATGCGGTGACATAAATGCAGAAGCTATCACCCACGCGGATCATCAATTTTCGTTGTAGCACTAGTTGAGCTTGATATCTCAACATCCAAGATGTAAATATTTAACTCCATAAACCTTTCTATCTTTATTTGACTCTAAAAGATGTAAATATTTGACTTTGCAAGGTGTTTACCTTCAAACACAACCTTTCTATCTGAATTCAATGCCAAACATAACCTTTTTATTTGTGTTTACCTTCAAACACAACCTTTCTATTTGAATTCAATGCCAAACATAACCTTTTTATTTGTGTTTTGATATATTAAGGTGCTAAAGGATTTTTTTCCCCAAAAGCATCTTGTATCTGACTGCTAAAAGTATGTTTTTTTCAAAAAGTGACTTGAATGTGACAATCGACTTTTATGAGGTGGCATCATCAATGATGGGTTGAATGCTGGGGAGGTTTATTGAAAACTTCAATGATGCCATGGATATTTATTGACAACACCTTAGTGGATATATATAATACCAACAATGCACATATCACATGGTTTATATAAACTAGAGAAAAACAATACCATCACATAAAGATCCTAGGCAACATGGTGAGCATATTAAGATCACATGTAGCCATCCAGATGATGCACATAACATACGCACCTTAAAGGCCACATGGGTACAATATCAACCACATAAAAGTATCGTATGCAACCAGTTCCCAACTTATATGGACCATATAGACCGAAGACTATACTTAGAACATAAAGATCACATGGAGCCCATTTCGATAATGCACATTTCATATGGACTATACATAATAGATAAGAACAATACCACCACATAAATATCCAATGCAACCCATACCATATGGACTGTATAGAATAGATAAGAATAATACCACCATATAAATATGACATGCAACCCATACTATATGGACTGTATAGAATAGATAAGAATAATACCACCATATAAATATCACATGCAACCCATACTATATGGACTGTATAGAATAGATAAGAATAATACCACCATATAACACATGAAACCCATTCCAACAATGTACATACCATACATATAATGCACAAATCCCATTCATAGGATGTACATTGACGAACTATAAAGCACATTTATGACCACACATACTATTAAAGCGTGTCCCTTAAAAGTCTACACTACCTTAATGTAGGAGGAAAATCTTTATATTTTATACATATATGGTGGATCCTTAGCATGTGTGATCAAAAACTGTGTGAAGTCAAAAAGTCAATGTGCACACAAATGGATGCACAACATTTTTTGTTAATTTTTATGTTCACCTCATAAAATATCCTTCCCCCCCATATTCTTCTCCCTCACTCAAATATTCAACCTCTTTGATGTATTCTTTATTGTTGTAAAAAAGTACATATTTTAAATGTAGGTGCCATCCAAGATGAGCTTGTAGCATTTCGTTAAGATCTAATCCTTTTGCATATACATCTTCAACCCGTGTTTTGGATTAGTGGAACAAGAATGTAAAAGAGGACAAGATGTAATTATACATCTTCAACCCGTGTTTTGGATTAGTGGAACAAGAATGTAAAAGAGGACAAGATGTAATTATATAACTTTTTGTAGTCCCATATTTGACTTCCAGTCACAAGAATGTAAAAGAGGACAAGATGTAATTATATAACTTTTTGTAGTCCCATATTTGACTTCCAGTCACACATGATTTAACACAAAAACCCCTACATGACTAGTCTCGACACATGTTAACTACCCTAAAAACCCAAGCCCCATTTAGCCATGATTTTTTATGGGAAGTCTTAGCTTGGATATCCTTAAAATGCATACACTGCCCAATATGCTCTTGTAACATTTTCATTGAAGCTCTACTCCTCTTGCATCTATATCTTTACCCCCTAGAGAGAGGGTCTTGGATGGGTTCACATGTATGTTAGGTGGACCATGATGTACTTCTCTAGCTTTATAAGGAGCTTGCATTTATGTATTTACCCCCATCAATGGGGGATACAAGATGAGGGAATGTACGTCAATCACAACAATTGTGAAGAAATTATATGCGAATGCCACAACAAGTAGGGTGTGAGAAATTGTAGGTTTGGCTTAGCCTAAGGCTACCTCTTTGCTTAACTTCCTTCTCAATTTAGAAGTGAAGGAAACATGCATGCGAAATATACTAGATATTTGTAAGGTAGTATAACCTACTCATGTCTCTTGTATTATAGTTCAAGTGAGGATTTCTTCAACACACTTTCACATTTGGCATGAAAATCTCATTAGCCTCATCACCATCTCCCCCCATTGCAGTCGAGTGTCTCTTCCCATTGTGCAGTTAACAACATATCCTCTAAACTTTGAATTGTGTTGTTTTCCTACACATGCCATGCAACTGTGTTATCCAAAATTGTTTTGGGCCAACTAAGAAGATCTCAACCATCATTGCAATTAACCACATGTCCTCTAAACTTTGAATTATGTTGTTTTTCCTTCACATGCCATGCAACCGTGTTATCCAAAGTTTTTTTGAGCCAACCCAAAAGATCTCAACCATCATTGCCAAGTTTCATTGTGAGAAGTGTGACTCTATATACAAACTAGAAGCTAGTGATGTCACTATTGGTGGGCATGAGTGGAACTCCAAGGGGTCTATGGTGTGAATGGCGATTATATGTTTTCATGTCTACTTTACATTGGTGTGTAAATGGGCTTAACTAGGTGGTGTTTATACACCCCTACCTTTGACACCATATGATGATGGGTTGGGGTTATGAAGAGTCTCTCAAATCCATAACACCCATATCACGGTGGGGTTATGAGGAGTCTCTTGCATCACAACGTTAAACCCACCTTGTGAACTTACTAATGGGGTGTAGAAACCTCCATTCAAAAAGGGCACGCTTAGGACCAGCTCATCAAAGTGTTTTTTGAAATAGTTTTCAACCTACTTAAGCGAGTGAGAAATGATAAAATTTGGTAGAAATGCAGTGATTGAGTGATTAAAACCTGGATGCTGTCACTTATTAGCTAGGTGTTCGTTAACATAGAGGGTTTCTATCAACACCTCCCAACATTAAAAAATTAAAAGAGAAGGTCCTCTTTTAAAATTTATATTGTTTTCGCTTTTTAAAAACCTCTAGCTAAGTTTGCTTTTGAGAAGACCTCAATTAGTAAGTATGAATTCACAACCACCACGATGATAAGCCTAGGCACCCATTTCTTGACCACCAAGGTAAAATGTCCACAGATTAACTATAGTGGATTTTATGGACTACACACAAGTAGAGCCCCCTTGCCCAACATCATCTTCATGATGTCACTTAAGTGTAGCACAAGAGGAACCTGGGACCTCCACCCAATGACTTCTCCCCTCCCCTCCAACCATTGTGCTACAACATAAAGAAGGCGGCATTTTTAGGCCAAAGTGTGTTGTAAGGGAAAAATCTATGAGAAAAGTGTAAAGCAAGCACCCTCCACATCAACATAGAGAGAGAAGTCATGGGTTCAATCCTTGGCCACCACACCCTTAAGGTGCGAGTCTAAACTAACATTTCTTATAGTACCCACTCCTGCAGTAGGTGTTTGTACCCACTCTTTTAATAAAACACTTGCATGCTAAACACATTAAAAAACATAGAGAGAGAAGGATGATGACTTTGTGTCCCTATTCTAACCTTTAAATTATAACCAGTGGCCGAGGCAATTGGTGGGCCGAGGCAAGTCGATCGGGCACATACGGTTGGGCATAGATTAAAGGACCTCCCCCCCCTTTAAAATCAACCTCGCACGTAACCGCATAATGCTAAGGTTTGTAAAGAGTAACATTAAAAAATAGCATTGAGTGTGATTCTTAATGCCTACAATCTTAAATAGATTAGGTCTTGGTAACAATTTCATTGAGTCAAATGTGTTCCAACAAATGGACAAATGTATGATCAATTGAGTTGTCAAGTGCCAAGTCCCAAAAATTTTTGTAACTCCACGTCTGATATGGTGAAGGATAGTATACTAGGAGCCATATCCATAAAAACTTTATAATGCCACGTCTAATATGGTGAAGGATAGGATGCCAAGATGAGTGGAACCATGTCCATAGAATCAAGCAAAGTTCTACAAAAATTTGTGAAGCGACATAAAAAAATTAGCTACTTCCACGAGAATGATGTGGTAAGAATTGTAAACACATATAAGTAGATCTAAACAATTCATTACAAAGGGTGACACATACTTTTTCTTGTAGGTTATTTTTGTTATCAGCTACAAAACTTCCTTGTATACAACATTTACAATACAAACCATTTCTGGAGCACTTGGTTATTTTCTTGTAGGTTATTTTTTGTTATCAGCTACAAAACTTCCTTGTATACAACATTTACAATACAAACCATTTCTGGAGCACTTGGTCTCACATGCATTATTATGAAGGAATACCTTAACAATACAAACCATTTCTAGAGCGTTTTGTCTCACATGCATTATTATGAAGGAATACCTTGACAACATTCGATGTGACTACATACGTGAGAAAGCAACATACAATTGCCCATGACTAAACATTGGTGTTGCCAAATATAATCCTAAAATAGACATTGTTTGGCCTTGTCATTTGTTTATTATCATACCAAACTCAAGTTGCACAGGGAACTACCTCCGTCTCATATCGAATGGAAGCTGCAATGTACTTTGAATGAAAGTTATCATGCGTATAAACACTTTGTCTCCAATATTAGTGCCAGTAATAAATTATGCCTCTAACACCTTTGTGTGGAACTCCTTGCATTGGATAGTCCCTTACGGGGATTCAGATTGTGCAACAAAACTATTGGAACATTCTTAAAACCAGTTGATGAGGTGGATACCCACCGCCAAGGTTAAGGCTACTTAGATACTTCGTTTGTATACAAAGAAAAGAACCTTCACCAGTATCATTGATTGAATCTACACTCAGGTACTCCTTGCTCTCCCTAGGCATTACATTTAGCGTGATGCTATTGATTGCGTCAACGTTAAGGTTTTGAGGTGCAAGAATCGTATGCTTGGTGGAATTAAAGCAATACCTTCTTTTGTCCCATTGCCATTGTCTAGAACCCACTGTATGAATTCATACTCCTTTCAGTTTACGGACCACACACAAGTGGAGCCCCCCCATCCCCTTACATCATCTTCTCATGACGTCACTCAAGTGTAGCACATGAGGTTCGAACCTAGGACCTCCGCCTAGTGACTTCTCCACTCAGGTAGTGTGTTGGAGAAGTCATGAGGTGCAAGTCTAGAATAACATTTCTTAAGAGTCCACTCCTGGAAGAACATAGAGAGAAGGATGCTTGCTTTTCCATCTCGATTCCCCGCGCACACGCAGAGCAGAGCACCTGCAGGTGGGTCTCCATCCCTTTGAGGGTTTCTGTGAAGTCATTTCTGTGTTTCTAGGGTTTCTGCCAAGCTTCTTTTTTTTTGTGTGCATTTTTGTGGCTTTATGTCTCTGAGGGGACATCCGTCTGTCTTTCAAATGTTTCGTGGGCCTTGACCAAGCATTTATCTGTTACAGGCTTCTGGTAGGAATATGTCTAGTTGCAATTTTCTTGTGTTTATTAGGGTTTTCAGGCCTTAATCACCCCTTAATCATGTTGGTCTGCCCAGTTTAAGCTGATCCGTGAGTAATTAATAATGGAATCATACATGTGTCTGTTGAGGTCTTTTTTCTGTGTTTCTTTTAGCCCTGTTGGGTTGGTTCAATCTATGCCTCTCTCAGGCTTCATAGTGTCAATTGATGTCTTAATAATTATAGGTCTTTCTGTGTTGCAGAGGGCATTGTACACGTTTACTCTCCATGGCTGCCTCAGCTACATGTAGCTTCTCATTATGCCGAATGGCTTCATTTCGCTCGTCTTTCTCCAAGCCTGTGCATAGTGTGCACCCTGCAAAGCTAGCCTTGCTATCCAGTACATCCAGTGGGTGCTGCTCAGCATCCCCTCAAGTCGCCTCAGGGCATGTGGCAACCACCTCACAAGAAGTCGAGAGCGTTGTGAAGGTAAACTCTCTTTTTGTGCTCCAATGCCACCATTTATGTCATAGTGATGTGGAAACATGAGTCAACACAATATCCTCAAGCATATCAAGGATGGTTATGATCTTGATATGAACTGTCAACTTTCAATGCTGTGTACAGTTACTTGAGTGTCATTGTAGAATTTAATTTAATTGTGTTCATACAAGAGGGTATACCAGACAGCTATGAGTATGACCTTCTCTAAGTTCTTCAATGTCATGCCGTTAGGTTAACGATCTCTCTCCAGCACAACCTTCTTGTCCTTCTGCATGCATGTGTGATCTCACAGATGGCTGGTCTGGTGTCCACCAACAGCAGACGTCAGTTCAGCTTTCTCTTTGCCACCAACTGCACAAATGGACACGGACTTGGAGGCCAAGTGCCATAGGATAGAGGGCTCAGTAGAATCCCAAGATCCTTTACAGGGGCACACCCTTGAAACCTCTTCAACCACAGCCCCATCACCACCCCTAAGATAGGCTTGATGCTGCCTCTCAAATAATTAAGACTAGGTGCCTTCAACGACGATGGACCACAGAACCATCAAACCCCAAGACAGAACAAACCACAATACTGTACCATGATCATTTTGACCCAAAGAGTCTTATTTGAGAAGGCACGTGAGCAGAGAATCTAAGGTTACATATGGGAGGTGAGCCACATGACTATGGACTATCATGGAGGGCAGGCCACAGACCACCTATCAAATAAGCCCTTGTGACCATGCTGAAAGCAATTTGCTCAAAGCAGAGACGGCCTTCCACATGCATAAATCAGAGTCTTTGAATCATGTGGGTACCAAGCAAATGCTTGTAGAAATGAAAGCAATAAGCGAATCAGTAAAAAAAAAGATATTCCGTGAGATAGATTAGACCTACACTAAGTTTGTGCTTAAAGGCGCCTTCATTGATGCGTGATTCTACAAGTGTTGCATGTGTTTGAGCTCCAAAATGGCATTCTACACCAACAGGTGCATTGGAAGCTGCATTCAACAACAAGAGTTTCATTAACACTGTGAATCCGTGGGGCTCTCTAACTCATCAATGGCATTAAAAAACAAGAGAAAAGTTTACTAGCAGTTCCAACTCCATACTCACAAATAAACCCATTAGTTATAAATAATGAACCTCAAGATATAACATCAATGGCATTAAAAAACAATAGAAAAGTCTACTAGCAGTTCCAACTCCATACTCACAAATAAACCCATTAGTTATAAATAATGAACGTTAAGAACTAAGTAGCATCCAGAACCTCACGTAAGAAGGAAAATCAGATAAGCGCTCAAGGCATATTTGCATGTATGAAGGTTTGTATGATGTATCTATCGCATGCATGCATGTATTGTATGTACATGCATGCATATGCATGTATGTTTGTATAATATTAAAATATGTCCTTGTGTTCTCAAATAAGCACGAGTGCATGTGCATGTTGGGGAGCCCAAACTCTTGCTCATGAGAAGGCACATTTCCAAAAACCCTTCCACATGCTGTGTTAACCTTGTGGTTTCTCTTGATTGGCTTTTGGTCCAATGTGTGCTGTCCCTGATTTAACTTGCACTACTTGGCCTTAGCACAATCTATAGATTCGAGCTTCATGTCGTTTCTCCCTCTGTTTCCACATTATATTCTTAGTGATATCTGGTGGAACAGGACATATTCTCTGCATTGTAAAGATACTAGACTATGCAAAAAAACAATCCTTGGTGCATCTGTGATATATTTATACAGGTGTAAGGTCACTTACAACCTATTGTTCACCTGTTACTTCAACAGTATCTTCTCATGGCACACATACAACTAAGCAGCGAGTCACCCACCTGTGATATATATTTATCTAGTTAACACATTGTGTAAATTTTGTATAATTACTCAAAGCAACATTGTAGCGATTTTCAGGATGTCAAACCTACTTGATCCACATCATATGGTTCTTTATAATTAACCTTCCACGATCCTAACTATTAGGGTCTGTCTATATATCCACCATCAGTGTTTGTGTGCCTGTGCATGCACACTGAATCCAGGTATTTATGTATACATACTTATCAATTTGTATATACACAAACACATATGTATGAATGCACACTCATTTTTTTTCTTTGTAAACTTATCCTTACATATGTTGGGTTACTTCACAACCTAATGTTGTCACACACACACACACACACACACACACACACACACACACATGTAAAATATCAATATGTACATGTGCGTGCCTGATCATATGTATGTGGTGAGTGGGGTGTGTGTGTGTGAGAGAGAGAGAGAGAGAGAGAGAGAGAGGCGTATATATAGCATGAGTCTATTTATTTAATTATTTACTTAGTACTTATGTGATCACTTAATTTGATGTTTGCATAGAGAGTGGGCTTGAGGAGGAAGCATCCAGGAAATAGCAGGCTGTTGCTGGAAAATCCATGAAAAGCCTTCCAAGAAGCGTGCCGGCTAAAGCTTTGAAATTTAGACAATAATTTTACCAAGGAAATTTAGACAATAATTTTACCAATAATAATAATGACAGCAACAAGAATGAAAAACCCGAAAAAAGAAAAACCACAAACACACACACACACACACAGACACTGTTTGTGAAAAGCACCTGAGGTTTACATGTGGTTCAGACCTGTGGAGGCACATAATCTTCAAAGTGCTCTTGCATCAACACTATTATGTATTGCACTCCCTTGCTGAAACTGCATTCTTTGACCTTCATACAAGAAATGGCTGTATTTATTTTTCTATTTCTATTTACATTGGCCTGCCTTGGACGCTAGACCAGTCATATGTGAGATCACACATGCATGCAGAAGGACAAGAAGGTTGTGCTGGAGAGAGATCGTTAACCTAACGGCATGACATTGAAGAACTTAGAGAAGGTCATACTCATAGCTGTCTGGTATACCCTCTTGTGCGCAATGTGGATAGTGGTCCATGAACTAGAACTTGCCATCCACCATGGGTATTGTGTCAGGCAAGCCTTGGAAGCAGATTAATGAACACAATTAAATTGAATTCTACAATGACACTCAAGTAACTGTACACAACATTGAAAGTTGACTTCATGGTGTGTCTGTAGAATCTACATGGCATATAAAAATGCAATCATTCGCAAAAAAACCCCAATAACCCACCCACCCACCCATTAGGAATTCCCAAAAATCCACTAACCTTTTCATCTACTAACTAGTCCTTCTCATTCTTTCTGGAGGAATAACGACCATTGAACATCACCCAATATCAAAAGCCATCAACAAAGCTGATCAATTCTCCCCACACAAAGGTCGTCAACACGATCATGAGGACACAATTGGCATTAGAAAGGGGGGAATGTTACCCCATTCCTAGGGTTAACAAGAGCTACTACCGTTATATTATATCAAGGAGTCAAGGTAGATACACGAAAAGGTCATACATTCAAGATATGAAGCAATGGTGTCCAAAAGCTACAATTGGGACGGGCGCCCGTAATGGTCTGATGGAATACTTAAGGTGATTTCCACTTCAAGCCTCATGTGGTAGCGAGTTAGGATGAAATCCCGAGTGATGTAATTCATGGATATATTATGAGAGTAGTCATTGTAATAGCATTAGGTCTCTTATGAGCCTAAAGTGCCTGGTCGGCAGCCATAGTTTAAGTGACTATGAACACTTATGGCCATGTATATAAGTGAACTTGTTTCCTAGTACAAGGATACTCTCCCATTGTGCAATAGAGTCTTTCTAGACTTGCTAATCTCTCTCCCTAATGAGTGTCATCCATACATACATTGTCAGGGATACATGTGACATAACTTGGGATTTTTGCGAGGGAATCCTTCCAAGCTCACCTTAACATAGGACAAGCACAAGATTAATAAAAATAAAGGGTTCCATAGGCTAGCTCATCACCCAACCATAGATTGCACACAACACACCAGATCCACACAAGCAGCCCTTCTGACACTATATGCCCCAAGAGGGATCCATAGGTTATAGCAAAGGCACACTTGGTTGGATTTAGGCTTAGTATGTCCTTTCTGCACTTTTTCAGACACATTGTGAGGTGTGTTATGTGTTCTTGTTTCTTCCCAAATACACTAAAGTCATCCATAAACACCCTCATGAAGGTGGTTAGATATTCTTTAGAAAAATTCTTGAACCATCCTTTGGAATGTAGCAGGAGAGTTTTTCAGCCCGAATATCATCACATTGGAGGCAAATGCCCCCCATTCTGTTGTAAAAGCTGTCTTTTCTTTATCTTCCTGAACCATTCACACCTGGTTGTACCCACTAAACCCATCCCGAAAAGAGTGTGTTGATCTCCCCCAAGCATAGGGGCTAAGATTTTGTCCATTCAAACCACACCAGAAACATCGGTGGACCGTCTGCCTCAAGGATGCACAATTGAGATTGTATCGCACTGTGGTCTAGGCACATACTATCTTGTCACGTGGCAATACAATACAACAATCCAATTATCACAAATCCCTCACTTATATACCTTTTTGCAATAAAAGCTTTACTTATGGATTTACTAACTCACAAGTCACATATAAGTCTTAGCCATTATAGTCAGCTTGGTTTTACTAATCTTTTGTCCCCGCCAACCTAATAGGTAACAATTTACCTCTTGGGTTAGTCTTATGTACATAACATACATAGTGCTCTCTGCTCCCCCCACCTCTCCCTTTCTTGCGGCGTATTTCCTTTATTGATATGAGAATGAAAGTACATGTGACACACCTCCACATGTACATAACACACATAGTGCTCTCCGCTCCCCCCACCTCTCCCTTTCTTGCGGAGTTAGTCTTGTGGGTTGACTACCATGAGTATATAACATGCACGCGCGCGCGTGAGAGCATATCTTGATACAGAGTTCTACACCCACTACTGGGCACTGATGACGTTAGTGGGGATGTAGTATCTAGTCCATACTATGCATAATGGAGTTGATAGTTATATAGTCTTGTGGGTTGACTCCATGTGTATATAACATGCACATACCTAAAAGGTGAATTTGGGCATGTTCCTGGATTCATCTAGGTATATATATTTCCTTTACTGATACGAGAATGAAAGCACATGTGACACACCTCCACATCATCATGCACGTTCCTAAAAGGTGAATTTGGGCATGTTCCTGGATTCATCTAGGTATATATATTTCCTTTCCTGATACGAGAATGAAAGCACATGTGACACACCTCCACATCATCATGACAGGTCACATTGGGCAGCCCTCATGCCAGCCGGGCAGCCTGGACCAGTGAGGCTGTCTGTGGGGCAGCCTCTGGTCCAGTCGGGCAGCCCATGGGTAGCATAGCCCAAGGCTGAGTCAGGCAGCAGACCTACAGGCCGACCTGCCTTCAGCTCCCCCCTATATTAAAAGTGTTTGGGGTCTGCATTTATCATCTCAATACCTGTGGAGTACAGAACATTACTGGAGCAAGAACAGCTGGTTAGCATTTCTGTTCCCTTGCTCTTTCTCTCTCTCTCTCTCTCTCTCTCTCTCTTTTTGCACACTTAGCACAAGAACACCACACTGCGTCTGGAAATGGCAAAGTTACCTCACTTGTGCTCTTTGTGTGAAGACCTTGAAGACTGAGCAACCTTCTCTGAGGCTTCATTTTCAGTTCTCGCACTATGTTGGCCAAAATCTGCCGTTGAGGGATGGTGACTTGCTTTTGCTGCTCTTCCAGGCTGAATCAGGTTACTGTAGTGTGCTTGTGGGCTTGCATTTGCTCTTTTAAGGGCTGACATTGAAGATGATGGGGAATGAGGGAACTAGGGTCATATTTGTAGGAAAAATCCTCCCCAAGTACTACAGGTCAGCCAGCCCTTAAAAAGTGTAATAAAAGTCACATAATGCATTCATTTGAGCTTAAAAGGAGCCCATCTCTAGGTTTGTTGGTCAGGCTGGTACACATAACCCCGCCAAACCTGTCCATTTCAGCTCCATGCTGTTTTGCAACTGATTTTGCCCTAATGCAGGTGTCCTGCATTTCCAATAATGACCAGGAGTGTCCAACACCAGTCTTTCTTGTTCTTTGATTCATGGCTTGATCATTTAATAGGTATGAATCTCCAGGAGTTGTTTGACCCGTAATTGGCATGTACCCAGTCTATTGCTTGCAAACCCAAGGTAATGCTTTTATTTTTTCCTTGATTGTGCTCTAGACATACACTTGGATAGTGGGCTCTGATGGTATGGGACATGTGGGCTTGGGTGAGCGACATGGCTTGGTGTTGATCTAGCCTCAGGCTCGGGGGTCCTCTAGAAGGAGCTAAGGTTGGGAGGTGAGCTTGTGAGCTGTAACTATGATGGTCTTTCTGCTTATTGTGTGTTTGCACATGTTTGCAGGGAGTAGGGGGTTTGTTTCAATTTTGAAGTTCTAATATATGTCTTTTTTATATCTATGTTCTGCCCATGAAATGTAAAAGAGTGGTTATTTGATTTAATGATATGGAGGAATGACTTAAAATACAAATGAGTCATGCACTAGAAGTGGGTCTAATGTTTACGTGGATTAAGTATGCACGTTCATTTATGTTATTGAGGATACGTGTGGGAAGCATGTGGAAATCCGAAAAGTCCTTTAGACACATAAAGCTACCCTTTGCTAGCCATTTTGCTTGAGTTTTAGGCAGTATTCGTTTGAGTTTTCCTGTTGCTTCAGGGTTTTTTCCCATCTGCATGGATGCAGGGAGATGATGAAGAGTTGTTACAAAAGGCGATTGCTTACGAGGCCGAACGTGGTTTTCCAAATAGTGTGGGGAGAAGGAAAAGGTGTGGTACGATAGCCACTTGGGCTGGCTGGCTGACATTTTGAGTTGTTTTTCTCACACAAACTAAAGATAACTTTAATTGGTGTTTGGCTTTGGTCTGTTGCTGTGCAGATTTAGTGAGTTTCTAGCATCAAAGCTTTCTGATCTGTCTCTTGCTAACTCCTCACAAATTGACAAGACTCTGACTATTCTCTCGAACACGGCACAAAGCTATGAGAATATGGATATTGATGATCGGATTGCTCTGCTTGACAAGGTAGTTGTGTTGTGTTGTTTCATTAGCAAAAGTTTTCTTCATTCCAAAGCTTGATGTGCTAGTAGCCATCTTTTTGATTTAAAAAACTCTTCTCATTGCCGTACCGTACGCTAAACTCTTAGGCTGGTTACAGTGGTCATCAGGGGCCCGTCTGGCTGCACATCAGAAATGTGTGGGCAAGATTGCCTTGTTAGCAGTCATCTCCTGTCTGTATATTTACACCAGGGCCTCTGTTGTGGGTGTGCCCGCCCGATTTAGGTGTTTTCTCATTTTTTCCCACTTTCCCTATTTTTCCCATTTCATTCTGGATGTGGGAGGGCTGTCGGCTACCTCTTTGTGCTGGCCGACTGGTGGATTCTCTCCCGACTGTCCAGTGTGGCTGATTGCCCTTGTATTGGTTGACTGCTCCCTATGCTGGTCGTGGGCAGTTATTGCTCCTGTTGGCTGTTTATTGCTGGCCGACCAGAAGCATGGGGCCATATGTAATGGCCCCTTGCCCCCCACACTCTACACATCGTATTGCGGGATTTTCTTGTGTATATAGCAGAGTTATAGCTGTTGTGCACTTGCTCTTGGTGTTTTCAAATCTTGTCTTCATTTCCGTTGCATATTCTGACATGGTATCAGAGCTCTAGGCTCTTGGAAGATTTTGGGAATTGTGTGAGCAAGAGGGGGGGGCTGTTTGTAGTGCTGATTGGAGGACTGTTTTGGGCCGTACGGAAGAGCAAGCGAACGGCAGGCCGTGTTGCTGGACAGCCACTTGCAGGTGTAGTTCTTCATTTTTTCCCACCCACCCTCTCTTTTCAGTTACACCCTCGCAATGGTAGGTTTACTTGAGATGGCAGAGATGCACGTGAAGATCCCGACACTCCCCACGTTCCCGGTGGACCGTCAGTTGGACCGAAACAACTACGGCATACGGAAGGTAATGATGGAATCTGTTTTGGAGTCTTATGACTTGGTTGATTTCATTGTTGTTGAGGTTCCATGGCTGGAGTTAGAGGAAGGGGAGTTACCCTCTATTCGGAAGGAACGGGAGGCACATGCACAGTTATGGGATCTTGTCAATGCTAGAGTCCGTTCTTTCATCTTCCTCAATTGCACACCACAGGTAATCAATCATATAAAGCATATGACGCTGGCCATAGGTATTTGGCAGCATTTGGCTTCTCTCTACAACAGGGTATCACCCATAAAGAGAATCTCCTTGGAAGTTCAGATGTAGGTGATGAATCTTGCAAAGTCATCGACGGTGTAGGAGCACATCAACAAGCTGCAGGCTCTTCAGCAGGAAGTTCTCTAGGCAGGGAAAGAGATATCGTCAGAGGATATGTCCATAACGTTGCTGTCACATTTGCCCTCTCCGTACTTAGCCTTTTACTCTTCATTGATTACCAGTGGGGCAGGCTCAGCACCATCACATGCGAGGAGCTTCTGCCCATGGTCTTGGACCAGGAAGAGCGATTCACGAACCCTGCACAGAGCGGAGGTTCTGAGGCCTTAATTGGCCAACGGTAAAGGCCGTAATAACAACAACAAGGGCAAAGGGAAGCTTCATCGGAGAAGTCTTATGAGAAGAAACCTGATATGACCGAGAGAAATTGAGGCCGAGAGGACCTGTAATGATTGTGGCGAGAAGGCCGCTATTGGAGGAAGTGTTCCAAGCAGACTGGAAAGAGTGCTGATTCTTGAGCTTCAGTTGCAAAGGCTCCAGCCTTTGTGCACTTGGAGATGTTGGACACAGACGCTTCATCTTCTTCGAGTGAGGAGGCAGTGCAAATGATACTCGGGAATGGATTCTTGATAGTGGTGCTTCCAAGGGATACAGGTTGTATGATCCAGAGAGGAACGAGGTTGTTGTCAGTAGGGATGTGGTTTTTGATGAGCATGTTCCGGTTTTCACTGTTGATGAGCTGCCACTTCTTGGAGACCCAAAAGATTCTGATGATAATTCCCAGTCGATTGTTCCAGTTGGACAACCTCAGTCAGTTCAGGAGGTTGAGCCCGCAGAGCTGGAGATGAGCCCCCGCAGTAGGCAGGAGGCTCCGCATTCTGTTCGAGTACCCAGGTGGTTGGTGGACACCCTTCGGGAGTCAAGTGTCACGGAGCTTCCCTCCGAATGGACCATAGAGGATGGACCTCGAAGATCGCACAGAGTCCGTGATAAAAATCATTCAGTGGAGCTTTTACAGGTAAACTATGCTTTGATGTCTCTTATCATGCGGGACAAAGCCACTTCCGTCAAGGAAGCCCTTGCACTGGATACTTGTCATGTGCACAGTGTGTATCTACCGTGTGCTACACGCACGCAAGACTAGTTTCGAGGCTTGGGGAAGCTTGGAGCTAGGCAGGCTGATTGACGAGTTGAGTTAGGGATAAACTAACGGGCGGGCACCCAAGTATGGACGAGCGGGCGTCTAAGTGTGGACGCCCGATGATCGGCCAAGAGCCTATAAAAGGGTGGCCCGTGGCCAAGGTTAGTTATTGAGATATAGAGAATCTCGCGAGTTTGTGAGAGCTCTATGGTCTTGGAGCCTGGATCTAGTGCAGACGTGCACCTGCTTTACGCAGCCGAGGTCGGTAGCAATCTCGAGGCCCGCAAGGGCAGCTTCGTGGTGGTATGGGACGTCCCATACCGCCACGATCGAATTTTCTCTCCACGTACCCTCTTCACAATGTCGACCCAAGAATCAGAGTTGGAGCCCCTTGTGGAATGCGAAGGCTTGCCTGCTACGGAAGGTACCGATGCCGATCTTTTTGTCGATTTTGTGTCAAAATCAGATTTCCAAGAGTTCAAAGTAGCTCTCGAAGCTTCTTCGACAGAACGTCAGGCACAAATCGCAGCCCAGATGCAAGCTTTGCAGAACTCCATCGCTCTATTGACCACTACCCTCTCTACTTTCTCGGGTATGGATACCTTGGCTTCAACCTTAGGTCCCAACATTACTCCGGAACCGTTCGGGGGCGAGCAAAAGCAGCGCACCAAGGAGATCGTGGACACGTGGCTACATAAGTGGCAAGTTCACTTTCAGTTTCATATGATGATGGAAAGAGGATCCAGTTAGCAGCAGGTTTCCTGTCCGGCAAAGCTTTGCTTTGGTGGAAGGAACTCAATCCTAAGCCAACGACTTGGGTACAATTCGAAGATGTCTTCAAGAAAGAATTCCTCAAGAAAGAGGATGATTATGATGTTGCCCGGTTTTCAGCTTTGACCATGACCTCGCAGCACCTCACTTATGAGGTCTACCTCCAGAAGTTTCGTAACTTGCAGATGAAAAGCTACAAAGATGGATCCCACTACTCTTTTGGGGTTTTTCGTAGCTGGTTTACCAGACTCGTACCGATTACAGGTTAAAAATAACAAATGTAAAACATTGGACGAGGCCATTCATTCAGCTCGTATCTATGATGATACAATGGTCTCTTCCAAGTCGAAACTCGTTACCGAGCAAGGGAACAAGCATAAAAGAAAGTTCTCCGTACCTATGGCTAACACGACAGAAGGAAAGTTTTCGGACCAACCTTCGAAGAATTCCAGTTTGACACCAGCGAAAAAGAAACGGCTCCTTAGGGCGTTACAGCTCAAGAAGGAGGGACGTTGTTTTATCTGCGAAGAAAAAGGACACATGCGTAACGAGTGCCCAAAGCAAAAGGGTACCAAGACGAACGCAAGACCTAAGCCAAAGGCAGCTAACCAGTTGTCTTTGACAGGTACGTCAATTACTGTACTTTCTCGCCCTGGTACTTGTTCTGATTGTCTGTACAATTCTAAAGTATTTGGCTTGCATGATCTTCTCCGAGTTTATGGAGCAGTGAATGGCCATAAGATTCACATTCTTCTAGACCCTGGCAGCTCACACAATTTTGTTAACTACAAACTTGTGCAGAAATTGAGTCTTGATACGACACCCAGCGATCATACCTATGAGGTACGCCTACCTGCAGGAAGGCAAGTATGGGATCGAAAGGTGGAGATGCTTCCAATCCAAATTCAGGACTACAAAGATACTCTGGAATGCTATGTAATGCATCTAGAAAATGTAGACTTGTTATTAGGGATTGAGTGGTTTAAGACTCTTCAAGTCCAAATAGATTGGTCTAGTCATATTTTTTCTTTCCAGCATAGGGACACCAAGTATAGTATTTTAGGTGATTGTATACATCCCTCTCAGGGACCTCTTGTAAATACAATTGATTTTGAAAATATAATGGATTCTTCTTTGTATACCGCTTTCCATTGTGTATTGATTTCACTTTCTTCCTTTCTCATCCCTTCCATGGATGTAAATGAATTAAGTGTGTTTGAAAGCAAAGAATTACAGAAGATACTTGATTCGTTTCAAGACGTATTTCCTAAGGAACTGCCATCGGGTTTACCACTTGAACGGGCAGTAGATCATCGTATTGACTTGATCCCTGGTGCTTATTCTATCAGTATTCCACCTTACAGAATGAGCCAAGCTGAGGAAGATGAGTTGTCTAAACAACTCGAAGATTATTTGAAGATGGGCCAGATCCGTCCAAGTAAATCACCTTGGGGTGCACCTGTGTTGCTTAGGAGAAAGAAGGACAACACCTGGAGAATGTGAATAGATTACAAGAGATTGAATAAGCTGACCATTAAGAACCGTTATCCTCTCCTAGATCAGATGACCTGATTGACCGGTTAGCAGGAGTGAAATATTTCACGAAGATAGATTTACGTACTGGCTATCACCAGATACGTATTCATGAAAGGCATGTCGAAAGAACCGCCTTTTGGACTAGGTATGGCCATTACGAGTTTCTCGTATTACCTTTTGGGTTAACCAATGCTCCAGCCACTTTCCAACAAACGATGAATGATCTTTTTTGTGAACATTTGGGGAAATTTGTGGTGGTGTTCCTGGATGATATTTTGATTTATAGTCGTACTCTTGAGGATCATGTCAGACACCTTATGATTGTCTTATCTATTTTAAGACAGAATCGACTATATGCTAAGTTAAGTAAATGTGAGTTCTTTATGACCGACATCATTTACTTGGGACACAAGATCACTAGAGATGGATTGAGCATTGACTATGACCGAGTTCAGAAGGTTCTGGACTGGCCTATACCGCGAACAGTGAAACAACTTCGTTCTTTTCTCGGTTTTGTTGTTTTTTTTCGGAAATCTGTGCGGGAGTACTCTCAACTCACACTACCGATGACCGACTTATTGAAAGGTCGTGGACGTAAGTCAAATCAGCCTATCACTTGGAATAGCGATTTGGATATGGCCTTCAGACTTTTGAAAGATAAAGTTAAGGAAGCACCTATCTTAGCATTACCCGATCCTAGTCAGCCTTATGTTCTTGAAACTGATGCCAGTGACTATGCTATCGGGGCTGCTTTATTTCAAGATGGTAAACCGGTTGCTTTTGAAAGTAAAAAGCTAGACGACACTCAATCTCGTTGGCCAACCCTTGAGAAGGAGCTTTATGCGGTGATTCATGCTCTCAAGGTTTGGAGACATTATTTATATGGCTCCAAGCTTGTGGTATTGACTGATCATCAGTCAATCAAGTATGTGTGTGATGCGGATGATTTGAGAGGAAGGAAAGCTCGTTGGGTAGAGTCAATGCAAGATTTTGATTTTGAGATCCGTTATCGGAAAGGGTCCATGAATAGTGTTGCAGATGCGCTTAGTCGAATTAGAGAGGTGAATACTTTGTCGTTCACCGAGATTTCTATTGACTTATTTCAGTCATTGACAGGGCTTTGCAGGACTGATAGTTATTTTGGTCCATTTTGGTAGAAGATCCAGGACGGGAGCTCATTGATTGACCAAGACTCAATGACTGAGCAGTCTACCATTCAGGCTGCAGGAGGCCAGTGGATGATTTGGAATGGTTTACTATTCCGTAATGATAAAATTTGTGTACCACAGATCCCGGACCTGAGGTCCAAGATTCTTTAGGAGTGTCACGACGCCCCTTTTGCTGGACACCCTGGGGTACACAGGACACTATCGTTAGTGAAACACACTTTTTATTGGCCAAAGATGAAAGGGTATGTAGAAGATTATGTTCTCAAGTGTCAAATTTGTCAGGCAAATAAAGCTGAACGCTTTAGACAGGCTGGGTTGTTGCATCCTTTGCAAATCCCAGGTAATAAACGGAAAAGTATTTCCATGGATTTTATTACCGGATTGCTAAGAACACATCAAGGCCACGATTCTATTTGGGTTGTGGTAGATCGCTTGACAAAAATGGCTAGATTTTTACCGACCCGGAAGACTATTACAGCTACGCAATTAGCACGGCAGTTTATCGAGCAATTGTTTAGACTGTACGGGTTACCATAGGACATAGTCAGTGATAGGGACTCTAAGTTTACGAGTGATTTTTGGAAACTTGTTTTTGAGAAGTTGGAAACAACTTTGAATTTGAGTTCCTCAGATCATCGTCAATCTGATGGGGGTCAGACTGAAAGAGTGAATCAGATTTTGGAGGATATGCTTCGAGCATATGTATCCAAAAGACAGAATTCATGGGAGGATTATCTTCCTATGTTAGAATTTGCTTATAACAGTACTAAGCATACGAGTACAGGGTTTAGTCCTTTCATGCTTATGTATGGTTTTCAACCTCGATCACCTGTTATAGTAGGATTCTTAGGACTTTAGCATGATGCAGCACGTAATTTTTTGCAAGATATGCAGGAAATGTTACAAGTTGCGAAGGAATCTATTAGAAGTGCTCAAGACCGAGACAGGTTTTATTCTAATAGACATCATTTACCCAGAGAGTTCTCTGAAGGAACGATGGTGTATTTGCGAGTTCCGAAAGATTCCGAGACTTTACGGACAGGCCGATCTCCGAAATTATCCCCTAGATACTGTGGACCATTTCTTGTTACACGACGGATTGGTTCAGTTACATATGAATTGGATTTGCCTTCTCATGTGAAAGTTCATCTTGTATTTCATATCAGTAGACTTAAGGAAGTACTGGGTGGAGCAGATCAGTTACTTACTCCTCAAGAAATCATAGATGTCGAGGACATGGCATTTGTTCTGCACGAACCTGAAAAGATTCTTGGATTTCGTGAAAGAAGATTGCGTAATACGCTTATCACGGAATACAAGATCAAGTGGAAGGATCGTGTTGAGAAGGACGCTACATGGGAGACATTGACTACTCTTTAGAGAGATTACCCTGGCTTTTTAGTGAGCTCAGGAGTGAGCTCTTAGAGGAAGGGGAGTATGTCATGTGCACAGTGTGGATCTACCGTGTGCTACACGCACGCAAGACTAGTTTCGAGGCTTGGGGAAGCTTGGAGCTAGGCAGCAGGCTGATTGACGAGCTGAGTTAGGGATGAATAACGGGCGGGCACCTAAGTATGGACGGGCGGGCGCCCAAGTGTGGACGTGCGATGACTGGCCAAGAGCCTATAAAAGGGTGGCCAAGGTTAGTTATTGAGATATAGAGAATCTCGCGAGTTTGTGAGTCTTGGAGCTTGGATCTAGTGCAGACGTGCACTTGCTTTACACAGCTGAGAGCAGCAGCAATCTCGAGGCCCGCGAGGGCAGCTTCGTGGCGGTATGGGACGTCGCGAGGAGGAGATTGGTCGGTACGTCATCCTAGTTAGCTCAGCTCGTGGCTCGGTGGTGACAGCCAAGACTGTGGGCTTGCCCACGGCTGTCATGGTTGGGAGGTGAGTTAGGCCTGCACTCCCTTGTTTGTTTATTCGTTTGTTTGCAGGTTTCGAGTCTCGAACCAAAAACAATCACGAGGAGATCCGTGGGGATTTGACAATACTTGGATGAAAGCCATGGAGGTGGAATTGGATGCCATTGAGAAGAATAACACTTAGGAGTTGGTACCAAGGCCGTCAAAACGATCTGTCATTGGTGTCAAGTGGGTCTTTAAGACCAAGTATACGTTAGATGGGTCGGTGGACAAACACAAAGCCAGACTTGTGGCTAAGGGTTATGCTCAGCGGCCTGGCATCGACTATGAGAATACCTTTGCACCGACAGCGAGGATGACCACGTTTCGGACCGTTCTTACCCTTGCTCCTTCTCAACGGTGGCCCGTATATCAAATGGATGTTAAATTTGCTTTTCTTAATGATGACTGGCAGGAGGAGGTGTATGTTGAGCAGCCTCTAGGATCAAAGGGGATGGTTTACAGGTGACGGAAGGCCTTGTAGGGTCTTAAACAGGCTCCCAGGGCTTGGAATCAGAAGATTGATTCTTTCTTTCTACGGGCTGGATTTCAGAGATCGGTTGCAGATCCCAACTTATATCTCTTTCAGGAACGCGGCATGGTCACGTTGATCATCCTTTGTGTGGATGACCTCATTCTCACCGGCGGTCATATGGAGCACATTACAGTGACGAAGGCTGCCTTGTCAAAGGAGTTTGAGATGACCGATTTAGGCTTACTCCATTTCTTCTTGGGATTGGAGATTTGGCAGACCCAGAGGGGGTTTTTTGTCTCTCAGCAGCGGTATGTTCATGAGTTGCTTGAGGCCTTTGGAATGGAGAACTGCAAGCCTATCATGTCACCGATGGACTCGAACACGAAGCTTACAGTGAATGATCCTTGTGAGCCAGTTGATGCCTCTCTATACCGGAAGTTGGTTGGTTCATTGATTTGGTTGTTGCTGAACACCAGATTGGACTTGAGCTTTTTTGTGGGGCTGTTGAGCTCATCATAGTTGCAAGCATTCGCATTCGAGTTTGCCAAGTTTGCTAAAGAATGCTTCAAACCTTGGCGTAAATGCATTCATGACATTTACTAGATGGCCGATTTCCAAAAACCATCTCGGTAGACTAACATGTCAAATTTGGGGCTTTTTTAGGGGAGTTTCAAATTTCAAAAAATATCAATAGACACACTACCTGAAGGTTGTAGGCTTTAGGCTATAGTGGGCTACGGTTGTGGGGTACATTACACACCTTCAAGCTTCTTAACAATGTTGAAAGGTGAATGGCGATTGTACTCCCTGCATTGCAGTTTACTTATTCCAACATTCAGCAACGTTTTAATTCGGTATGCTTTGATGAGCCATGCCACCCAATGTTTAGTATTTACACATTACCCAAGAAAAACCTAAAACATGGCCGACCGCCCAAATTTTTAAGTTGCAAAAAAAGTCAAGTTAGCAAGGTGTTGCAAACGTGAAAATGTAGCAAACGTTTGCTAACCTATGCAAACGAGAATGTTTGCAACTATGGAGCTCATTCATGCAGACGCCGTTGAAGTCTCATTGGGACGCAGGATTGCGGATCTTGCGGTATCTGTAGGGTACGAAAGATCTTGGACTCTTTTACACGGGGGGGGGGGGGGGGGGGGGGGGGGGTTTGAGGGATGGCGTCAGACTCCAAGGTTGGAGTGACTTAGATTGGGGAGGAGATCCAGACACGAGGAGATCCACATCAGGCTACAGTTTTTCCCTTGGCTCAAGAGCGGTTTCATGGAGGAGTAAGAGGCAGCCAACTATTGCCTTGTCATCGACAAACGCGGAGTACGGGGCTGCTTGTGGTGCTGCTTGCGAGGTTGTGTGGTTGCAGAGGTTGCTTGGCGAGATTGGGTTTCCACTGAAGGAGCCTCTCGACTGCTGTCCAGCACCTGGCCGACTGCTCCCTGTGCTGGTCGTGGGCATTTATTGCTCCTGTCGGCTGTTTATTGCTGGCCGACCAGCAGCATGGGGCCATATATAATGGCCCCTTGCCCCCCACACTCTACACATCGTATTGCGGGATTTTCTTGTGTATATAGCAGAGTTGTACGCTTCTCTCTATCTCTCTCTCTCTCTCTCTCAGTTCTGTGTTTTTCTGCTGTGCACTTGCTCTTGGTGTTTTCAGATCTCGTCTTCATTTCCGCTGCATATTCTGACATGCCTGTCCGACGCCATGCCCATGTGACCAGTGGGATCATCCAGGCTGCCCATGGGCATGCCACCTTGCTTGTCATACTCTCTGCCCTTTGCCTTCAGCAGAAGCCCATCAGGGATGGATGGGTAAATTGCCCGTGACTCCCTATCCATGACGGTCGGCGGGGCCAATCTAGGCCACTTAATAGGGATAGACAGGCAATCTGGCTTACTGGATTCCCCACCCATGCGATTGTTGATGGGGGCAGGCGTCCAGACCATCCGATCAGGATGGGCCATTTGGTTGTCAGCAAGGGCCCTTCCAACTCTCTCCATCAGGGAATGTTGTGTAACCAGCCTCTGTGTACTTTATGATGGTGGTGGTGTTTGATTTTATGTAATGCTTTCCTTTTTTTTCCGCCCGGAAGGGTGTGTGTGTGTGTGTGTGTGTGTGCATACAAATGAAGTGTGTAAGGCAGCTACATCATGGTATTTTATGTGAATACAAGAACCTTATTTCAGCTCTAAGAAGATTTTAACTTGAGCATGCTCCCTTGCAGGTCTGTGCACTAGTGGGCTTCAAGTGTGTTCAGGATCTTTTAGATCATCATACTGCTGTTGCAGAGGCTAGCAAAGACCTGCAGATGAATACAGTTCTCTTGGAGCGTAACAATCTGAGTAATGCAAACCATACTTCCATGTTACGCAAGATTTCTCATCCAGCTATCATGTTTGGAAGCAGTGAGCGGATTGAGCTTTACGACTCTACAGACAAAGGGAAGGGTGTAGCAGCACAATTGCCTCCAAGTCTTTGTGATGGTGTTAACACTGATGATGCAGCTCCTATATCTCAATTACATGCAAATGTGAAAGAGGTTAAGGCAAAAGGTGGATCCATTGTGCAGAAATTAGAGCTTGGAAGAAGCCCAACTAGTCAAGGTAAAAAGGGAAAGAAAGCAACAAGAAGTGTTAGGCCTAGCGAAACTTATGAGAGCTGGCTGCTCAACAAACCCATAAGCTTGATGAACAGCCTTTCGCCCTACATGTGCTCAAGATTGGATGAGAATGGTTTCTACACGGTGAGTTTTTCTAGAGGCTTATCCCCTTGTGGTCATGTCTTTGCATGTAATTGGTATTTTCATTCAAGGAAGGTACATCAGTTGTGTAAAAGGCTTTCGTGTCCTTTTTTTTTTCCCTTACAAAAACAAGCATTTTAATTATAGGCAATACCTTTGCAGTGCTTGTTTTAACTGTGCTACCAGCCAAATAAGAAAGTAGGGAACAGCCTTACTGTGGCTGTTCCCATTTAGAATGGGGAGGTCATTTGGCAGACCCCAGTTTAGGGAACACTCACGGCCAGTCAAGGCAAGGCTTCCCCAGCAGAACAAACCCAATCCCCACAACCTCCCTCCCCCCCCCCGGCCGCCCCCCCCTCTGCCCGCACGTGCACACAGTCTCGTCATCCCTGGAGGGGCCTCTGTTTCCTGGAGTTTCTATTGGTGAACAGGACAGCGCACATTTTTCTTGGAGAATGCTTACCAGCTCGACGTCATGCTTATGTCTTGGAAAATTTCTGGATAGTGGTGGTGCAGGGCTCTGATTGGCCGATTAATCTGGGACGCAAGCCTCTAGGGATGACAGAGTAAAGAAACCTTGTAGCCACATTCAATAAAACATGCCGATTATGTGCAAAAGAAGTCTCTAGTGGTCGAATGTGTAAGCGTGTCCTGCTCTCTGAGGGATTGGACTACGATCTTTCATTTGCTTCCTGGTGGATGATGAGGCCCTTGATAACTTATAGAACAATGTAGTCTCATGAACTAAAGAGGATTTCGGACTATTGAGTATTTATAGGCTAGATAAAAGTTCAACTTGGGAGACGGTAAGCAATCTAAATAATACGTTCTTAATAAAATTTTTAAGGATTTAAATATTCCTTAGGGGGTGGAAGTGTTACATTATGCGAGCTAGAGGGCTA
Organism: Cibotium barometz; assembly: GCF_041138505.1. Taxonomy (NCBI): domain Eukaryota; kingdom Viridiplantae; phylum Streptophyta; class Polypodiopsida; order Cyatheales; family Cibotiaceae; genus Cibotium; species Cibotium barometz. Next base: position 44,669,216 of record NC_141058.1, on the reverse strand, counting down.
GACAGAGGGTGCCAGGTGGCTTGAAGGATTTGATTGAGGCCCACTATGAAGGCAAAGATCCCCAAGAGTAGAGGCTGGGTCTCATTTCTTTTGTGAACACGCGAATGGAAAGTGGTGTTCTTAGCAAGTTTTTAACAAGCCTTTGGAGAACGATTTGCGGATGTTGAAGTACATCTAAGGTGTTCAAGAGTTTGACATCATGGCCATGCAAGGCAAAACCTTGACTAGGCTTTGTAACTCAAATTGGAAAGATCTGGACTCAGTGCTATGAGTGATAGGGTAATGCTTTTCTTTGTGCCCATGTGTTTTGAATCAGCAGGGAGCAACTCATTGTGGCACTATCATCGATAAAACTTGCACCTTGCAATGATTTGTGGGTGAAACGTGAGGTGGATTTTAAGGACATGGGAGTGATGTTAGCTGTAGTGCAGCAACAAGAGCTGCATCATGATAACAAGAAGCCTTGCTTTCCATGTCGATGAGGATAGTTACTCTGCGAGGACAACTCTATAGTATGGTATTTTCTACCTGGTAATTCGATGTAGTCGTTTTTAATGAAGACCAAGGTTATCCATGACCAGTTATTGGCAATGGGTGTTGCCTTGTCCTCTGCTCAGTTGGCTGCACTTATCGTCACAAAGCTTCCTCCGAAGTACAACGTGGTTTCTCAGGCTTTGCGGTGCCAAGTCACAGTGGATTTTGATGACCTCAGGTCCCTTCTCTTGCCCGTCCTCGTTTCACAGGATAAGGTCAAGATATCTCTTACTGGTCAAGATTAGACACTTGCTACAGTGGAGAAGATAGGTCGAAGTCGTTGCTACTCTTGTGGGAAGAAAGAACATTTGTCTAAAGACTGCTTGTCCAAGAAGAAGGACAAGGGCAAGGGCAAGTCTTCATCCCAAAAGAAGGGCAAAGACAAGACACAGGACAATGATTTAGATGCTTCTAGTGACTCATCTAGGACTCCCAGGGTGCTTCTGGCTCGAGGACCGAGATGGTGTTCTTCTCTAGTTATACAGATAGTTTCCCCACATGTGCTTCTAGGTAGAGGAGGCTTGTGGGCAGGAGAGGGGGCTGTTAGCAGCTCCATTTTTTGGTGCATGGGAACCGTCAGTCAGAGTTCCAAGCATGGAAAATTTGGCAGGACAAGGTCAACTTTGGTAGGTATGGATTGATTTTGTTTCAACTTCATTGCTTGGTGTAGCAGAGACTTGGACAGGATGTGCTTCGAGTTCATTGTCTGAGGTTTTGGGACGTGATGTGTTCACAGTCCGTTGTTGGGAGATTATGGGCATGGTATGTCTGTTAGCTTATCATTCTATGTATACTTGGAGTTCACTGCACATTGGTGTGGGACTTTGGAGCCAAGCAGATTTCTTTGCTATTTAGGGTGGCATTTTGTTTCAAGGAGTAAGGTTGGCAGGTGCTCTTATTAGTACTGCACAATATTGGAGTGTCCATAGTTGCATCTTCATCAGCTTATCTTCTTTAGATGTTTGCACACTATGAACTACAGAGGGGCTGTTAGAATTTTGTGCATCTCAGTGTGTGGGATCCGGCCCTTTTATTGGCTACCATGTATTTTTCTCATGTTACTAGTTGTGGGCTGATTTAATGCTGTCGGTCAGCTTCATGATGCTAGTCGGCCAGCTACATGGCCTCCTTTATAAAGGCCTCCTCTCATCACTTGTTATCATCCATTTAATCCTCAAGCACATTGTAATGCCCATCTGCTGGCTGTCACCATTGTAAACCTCTTGCTCATCAATCAGGTGATCTTGTCTACATGTTGGGCGAGGGAGCTTGCTTGTACACACACACACACACACACTTTTTTTTTTTTAGTAAAACCAGTAATTGTTATATTTTCATAAAGTCAATATACAAGACATTAGACTCCAAAGGAGAGCCTAATGGAAGCACACAAGAAAGTTTACATAATCATATTCTCCAGAGTGGAGAATATCCAAAGATCAAAAGCACTCGAAGAAAAGCTGAATACAAGATGCATCCATGTCACCCTGAAGGCAAGCAGCATATACAGACTGTCGCAATGAGGCTCGGAAAGATTCATATGATTGGAGATTGTGCCTTCCCAAATATGCAAAATTGTGTTCACTCCAGATGGTCCATAGGGCCCAATATCTCACCCAAAATAGAAAAAGTGAGTATTGGGACAAAGTTCTGAGATGTCTGCCAAAGAGCCAGAAATGTTTCCCAAATCTATGAGTTGGGAAGCGAAGGCAAAGATAATCAGAAATACGCCTGAGGAGGATCCTAGAACAAGGACAATGCCAAAGCAAATGAGGAATTGTCTCTGAAAGAGCCATACATCTTAGACAGGTGGATGATGCAATATGGCGTCTTGCAAGTGTAACCCCCACTGACAATGTACCTGTCAAACATCTCCAGAGGAAAAGTCTTTGTTTCAAAGGCATTTTACTTTTCCATATCATTCGAATATTCTTCCTCCACCATGAAAGGGGTTTCCTTATATGCCATAAAGAATTGCCATATTGCTGGATCCATGGAGCAGGCTGAAGTAAATGATAGGCTTTAATGGAGGTTAGAGCGGGGAGAGGAACAGGATGAGTGCCTATAGTGGAGGAAAGCAGCTGCCAATCCATAAGCCGATCCATAGGAGCCATAGGAGGAACTGGTAGAAAAGGAAATAATAAATCAGCAATTTTCTTCCATATGGTCCTGTGATGCATTCCCAAAGGATAGGAAGCCATAGCCTGGGGAAAAGATAAAACATATCCCTGATCATCCACCACATCTTGTATATACCGAATTCCCAATTTAGAGAGGTTGTATGCTCGGATCGGTTCCTGTAAGGCAAGTGGAGTGTCAAAGATGGCACTCCAATGAATACTTTCCTGTCTCATGGAATTTGTCCCCGAGCAATTATTAGGAGCCCATTTAACTTTTGAAAGTAGCTGTTTCCAGTCCAAAATCAAAGCAGTAGAGAAAGGGCAGCCTGGTATCTTTCCTGCAAATCTCCCAATGACAACCTCCCAGGGATCAGTAGTCCATTGGCCATAAGCAGAAGTCCTCATATTAACACACATAGATGCAAGCATACATGTCCATGGCTGTTGTTGGCGGAAAAAAGTATGCAGCATAGTGATTTTCCTTGCAAGGACATGATACCGCACATTTAGAATATTTAGACCACCATGCATCCTTGGGGAGCACAACAATTCCATCTTCATCAGTCTTAATGCTTTCACTGCCGCTTTTGTTCTCCAGAGTATTTCCATGGCTTGTGACATAAAGGCTGAAATATCCCGAGAGGACCAATGTAACAATGGCAAATAAAATTGCACATATGACATTACAATAGACTGCACTATTCTGAGCCTGACATGAAGCGGCCAGGTAGATATCTTCCAGAAATCCAATTTATGTTGCAGTCTTTGTAAGACCCATTTGAGCTGCTGCTTCCTAGTAATATGCCATCCTATTGGATATCCCAAATGCCTGACTGCATCTTTTGAATTCACCACTTGCCCAGGCCAAAGGAGAGAATGCCAATCACATTGTTTGAGAGGAAGTAATTTAGATTTGTTTACACACACACACACACACACACACACAGCGCGTACACAGAGAAACATGAGAGAGAAGAAGTATGCTGAAAGTACTCTCAATGATAATGTCAAAGTGAAGTACAAAGTACTAATAAGCCTAGGCTTAAATATGCCCAACACACTAGAGTGTGTTCACACGGGAAAAAACCCCTCCCAGCATAGGGTAAAAAGTGTTTGTGTGTAAGATTGTTCACACCAAGACTTCTCGGAGGCCAAAGGCTAACAAACCCCCCTAAAGTGAATGGTGTGAACGTGTACAGGGTGTGGCAGACTACCCCGGTAGAGGTAATAAGTTTAAAGCTTTGCGGAAGGCTTCAAACTTCTCTCTCGAAAGAGACTTTGTAAACCCATTTGCCACATTGGCCTGTGTAGGCACGCAAGTCAAGGCTATCTCTCTTACATGGAGCCTCTCTCTGACATAATGATAATGCACCTCAATGTGCTTTGTTCGCGCATGACAAACTGGGTTCCGCGCCATTGCCAATGCACTCTGGTTGTTAGTGAAAATGGTGGTAGAAGACGACTGTCTAATACCAAGATCTATCCATAGACGACGGAGCCATACACACTCCATAGTAGCTACGAATGTTGCCCTGTACTCAGCCTCACAACTACAAGTGGTCACTGTCGGCTTCATGGCTTCTTGCTAAGCCATGAAATGCATGAACTTCCAAGAAGGAAAAGGTTACCACTGGTTGACACCCTAGTGTCATAATATCCTACCCAGTCACTATCAGTGTAGGCGGTCAAGCATAAAGAAGACACATTGCTATAAAACAATGCAAAGTCCTGAGTACCTTTAAGGTAACGAAAGACATGCTTCACTGCTTGCCATTGCCTTGTGACACTGCATACTGAATATCAAGACGAGATAAATATGGCATCCCCAGCTTGCTGATAAGTGGCAACATCGAATGGCTCGGAAGAGTCCTCAAGTGATAGTCGTAAGCCTGGTTCCATAGGAGTAGAAATAGGTTTGCAATCTGTCATTTGGAACCGTTCTAAGAGCTGCTCAATGTATCTTCTCTGAGATAGCATGATGCCCCCCTTTTTAGAATTTGTGCATCTCAGTGTTATATGGCTTTACCTTTTATTGGGTATTTTAGTTATTTCTCCTATTTTCAGGAAGTCGTGAGTAGTCGGCCAGCTCACTCCCTTCACTATAAACGGGGCCTCACATATTCACTTGATGTAATCCAATCCCAAGCACAAGTTCAACACTTTCTTGTTGGCTATTGCCATTGCAAAGCTTCATGCTATTATAAAAGGTGATCTTGTCCATAAGCTTTCTCCTTTGCTCCCTCTTCTCTCTCTTGTTTTGTCTATGCTTCCGCTTGTGCATACTCCAACATGGTATCAATCGCTTAGGATCCTGGCTGCCCTCATCTGTGATTCTGCTGCTCCTCTGTTGGCTGCGTTTCTGGCTCTTGAAGGCGGCTGTATCTCCCTCTCAATTGGCTACGTTTCTGGCTACTGAAGGCGGTTGTTTCTCCTTCCATCTATCGCGTTTTTTGGAGAGTGCTTGAGAGGAGTCTTGGAGTGCTGAGATTTGTGTACTTTGTTGCTCTGCGGATATGGCTCCCCCCATGTATGAACAAGGATGATGAGTTATGACAAGTTGGACGGAACCAACTATGGCCATTGGAAGTTGAATATGTAGATCTGGTTCATCCACAAGGGTTTGTAGGAGATTGTTTAGGGCACTGAGAAGAAGCCCGAGCATTCTCAGAACTCTAGGAGGTGGACCCAAGATCAAGAGGACGAATTCTTTGCAGACTGGGAGAATCGTGATTCGAAGACGCATTCAGTGCTTGTGTGGACCATCACAAAGGAGGTCTCACCGGCTGTGCAAACTCTTACTAGTGCTTATCAGGTATGGTTCAAATCGGAGGATCTCTTTGCTCAAGATTCGTCGATGAGGACAGTTACTTTGCAAGGGCAACTGTACGGTTTATTATTTCCTGTTGGCAGTTCTATGCAATCGTTCCTCATGAAGGCCAAGGTTATCCATGGCCAGTTACTAGCAATGGGTGCTACTTTGTCCTCTGCTCAGTCGGCTGCACTTATCCTCACCAAGCTTCCCCCGGAGTATGATGTGGTTTCTTGAGCTTTGGGGTGCCAGGTCAGTTGGATTTTGATGATCTTAGCTCCCTTCTCTTGGAAGAAGAGTCCGTCCTCGTTTTCAGGGTAAGATGAAGGTGCCTCTCAACAATTCTCTGATCAGGCACTTAGTTCAGTTCAAAAGAAAGGTTGGAGTCGTTGCTTCTCATGTGGGAAGAGAGGACATCTGTCCAAGGATTGTGTGTCCAAGAAGAAGGACAAGACTAAGGATCTCAGAAGAAGGGTAAAGACATGACACAACAATGATGCATATACTTCCAGTAACACATCTAGGGCTCCTAGGGCACTTTCGGCTCGGGAGGACCAAGATGGTATACTTCTCTAGTATACATGCAGTTTCCGCCATGTAGTGTATGGAAATTGTGAGTTGTAGTTTCAAGCATTAAAAATTTGGCAAGACATAGTCATCTTTGGTGTAGCAGAGATTATGAACTGGATTTGTTTTGAGTTCATTGTTCGAGGCTTTTGGGATGTGATGTGTTCACCGTCCACTGTTGGGGATTATGGGTGTGGTGTGTCCAACAGCTCATCATCTTATTCTTGGAGTTCATTGCACGCGTGTGGGAATTTGGAGCCAAGCAAAGTTCCTTGCTATTTGTGGTAGCATTTTTGTTTGGAGGAAAAAGGTTGGCGGGTGCTCTCTCTGAGGTGATTCCGGTATCTGCAGTATTGGAGGGTCCATGGTTGCATCTTCATTAGCTTATTGTAAACCGGCCTTCAGAAAACAAAGGGCGGTGGAACAAACATTTGCACATAAAACACTTCAACACCATTGAGGACCTATAAAAGGGAAACAAACAGGGGGAGCTAGAGTGCTCCTGCAAAAAGTACACGGACACCGATTGGCCCCAAATCGCAGTGGCGCCCCTTGCGGTATTTCTTTAATTGAATTTAAGAGCTTTGATTACAATATAAGGCTGGTAATTCAACCGTCCCAGTAGAACTCCTGAAGCCTGCAAAGAACCTGCATCTGGCTTCTTTTCCACACGGCATCCACAAACAAGTCCAGCCATTGTTCATATCGAAAGACTCTTCACATTGAGTCTGCATACAGAAGCTTTCTCCCATGATCAAGGCTGCCACAACCATCCATAGCCTCTCACACTATAAACAGCATCACACCCTGACACATCCAGTGCTCCTGCATCACAACACAGACTCCCAAACTGTCTCTCAAAAGAGAACTCGCATCACAGCACAGCATACAATACAGTTGACACACCTGTACAAACCCTCTCTACCTTCCAAGTGGTACTATCCATCTCTGTCATGGATTCCCTGACCCCTGTCTTATCAGTAGCAAGGCTATACCAAACATGTGTCCACTCCTGTACTTTCTGCCTGCATGTGACCTATCTCCTAGAGAAACCCAAATACATGTCTCCTCGAGAAACCTACAACCTGTTTCCACATGAAACCCTTAGGCCTGTTTCCCTTTGACACTTATGTCCTGTTTCCCATACATCTAGTTACCTGTTCCCTCATGAAACATCTGGCAACATAGAGATTCCCATACTGTAGGTCCCACTGTTCCTTTCTAGCAGGAAGAAAACAATCTGCTCCATGAGCACGCGGCCATGCGAGCTTGCATCACTCCCATGCCAAGAAACATAACCAAAAGACCTGTACTTGAAGTCAAAAACCCAAGCACACATAGCTGAATTTGCAGCCACACAAAAACAGCTCGTAAACTGTCCCAAAACAGTCATGTACCAAAGCTTAGAGAAGCTGAAAGTTCCATCAGTTGAACGCCATCGACATGATGTCTATGTTCATGGAAAACCAACCTCTGTCCACCTTTGTATCAAGAGAAACCAGCCCCTTTCCATTCAGGAGAAGAGCACGCAACCCTGAGCGCTTGCAGTCTAGCCCTCCTGTGCACCAAGCGAGAGAGAGAGAGAGAGAAGAACATGGGCCACAGCTTCAGCCCACGTGCATCCTCCATGCAGCCGACTAGGCCCTGCAGTCCAGCCCCTTGCGCATAGAGAAGAACATGCGCTGCTCTGTCCAGCGCTGCCTGTACACGCCTGCAGCAGAACTGTCCAGCGCCAGATTCTGTCCTGTCCGTACAGCTGTCCGTACAGTCGTACAAATCAGCATGTACTCCCCTGTGTGCAGCCAACATGTACCTTCAGTTCTACGCAGCCACTCCAAAAAGCACATGCGCCTCCTCTAGGGAAAGGCGCCTCTTTTGCCTTGTAGCCCTCCTTTTACCCCAAAAAGCACACGTGGCCCCAAATATAGCATAAGGGCCACGTTTCTTTAATGAAGGGCTTAATAAATGATTTTAAAGGTTTTTAAACCTTCAAAGCTAAAATTCCTTAGTCCCCTTTCACACATGGGGTTATCCACACATGGGCTTCCATCTTCACTCCCACCTGATGCCATTTCACACTGTCCACCATGTCCCCGTGCACATCTGCATCTTGTCCACAGAAAAACACAGGGTCGTAACATACCCCCCTCTTGAAAAATGGCAAACGTCCTCGATTGCACTCAATGGCACAGTAAAGCATCTCATGAGCAAAGACACCCCATATGGCAAAAACAATGGCCTTCCAATGCATCTGGATGATAGAACAATCATCCTGCACAATAAGCCACACTGTCCTCTTGCTTGTTCCTTCAGAACCTACAGCAAAAGTCTAAAACCAAATGGAAACACGTTAACTGTGTTAGCCAAAAACAAAACCATGCATCATTCTACATATGGCACACATATGCATGACACACATATGCATTCGCAAACAATATGCTCCTCAAAATGCTCTACCTACTCCAAAGTAACAGTCTAAGGGCTGCTCGCAAGCCTTACGCCCATGGGCATCCCGCAGGACCCACGACTGAAGGTAAAACATGAGCATATGAAAGCACTCAATGCATCCAAACACTACATCCACTAAGTACTTTCCCACATATGTTTCATGGCCATCCCGCAGGAGTCACACCCATGAACATAATAAAGCACTTGATGTATCATACCAACATACATGCAGCACATGACACAATGCAGAGTATTTCCCAATGTATTCTCAATGGTACCAGGATCCAATGGCACCAGAATACAAAAATACCTCTACCTCAAAAAGTGAATGCATACATGCACAAACAGAGTTCGATCCATATTTCCATGAACCAAACCAACTCTAGGACTGCTCGCAAGACTTATGTCCTCCATAGAGTTATTCATAGTTGTAGTTTTAGTCCAAGGTGCGGCCGACTGTACCCATACTCAACCACCATCTCCTGTGACTAGTACACAATATCATAGAAGTCCCATAAGCAGATGTACTGTCAGCCTCAGTACCTTCGGGTGAATACAAAGATGTCACCAAGCGACTCCTAGATAACAACTGAGCCTGTCTGTAACAACAAGGGAGCGGAGGTGCTACCCCCCTCTTGAGCATCAGGCAATGCTCCAGACCTATGCTCTGCTGAACCTGAATGAGCCGTAACAAGAGTCGACTCCAACTCAAAGGCATCAAGATAAAGCTGCAAATCCTGAGGTGAATCTGCTAAGTCACCCTCCTCCATCCACTTCGCATCCATCAGTGAACCTCCTCCATCCACTTCGTATCCATCAGTGAACAGCTCTTGAACTTCACAGGATAGCGACGGAAACTTTACCCTGTACCTAATGTGCCAGTATATGCTCAGGAATAAGAACCTCGTCAAGTTCCTCCACTTCCATCTGAGCCTCATCTGATACATCCTCAGGCACCCAAAACCTGCTTGCACTCCACCCAAGTGGTAAGCACAAGTCCTCGATGAAGCATAGTAGATCACCACTGCTGAACATAGAAAGAAACTGTCTTCCGAACCCATGAAGCCTCTATGAAGATACCACCAGTGACCAACTGTCGAAAGCCATAGCCTTCAACGCATCTCTTGCACCATAACACTTCAACTGCTTCTTGTTCCTGGCTGACTACTTCTTGTCCTTGGTGTCTTTTCTCCTGAGCTTCATCTTCAGCTTTTGCTCTTCACCTCATATAGGCAAAGACACAAAATCCTGTACTGTGTTCTGCACTTCCTTTTCACTTTCCTCATGTTGAAGCTTTTGATGTGACTCTCATGAGACAACCACGAGCTCACCCCCTTAGGAAAGTTGGCGATTGTCCCGACCAAAGCAACCATGGACTCGCCTCCTTGAGAAAGTCGACGATGTGTCCCGGCAAACGGAACCTTGTAAACCGGCCTTCAGAAAACAAAGGGCGGTGGAACAAACATTTGCACATAAAACACTTCAACACCATTGAGGACCTATAAAAGGGAAACAAACAGGGGGAGCTAGAGTGCTCCTGCAAAAAGTACACGGACACCGATTGGCCCCAAATCGCAGTGGCGCCCCTTGCGGTATTTCTTTAATTGAATTTAAGAGCTTTGATTACAATATAAGGCTGGTAATTCAACCGTCCCAGTAGAACTCCTGAAGCCTGCAAAGAACCTGCATCTGGCTTCTTTTCCACACGGCATCCACAAACAAGTCCAGCCATTGTTCATATCGAAAGACTCTTCACATTGAGTCTGCATACAGAAGCTTTCTCCCATGATCAAGGCTGCCACAACCATCCATAGCCTCTCACACTATAAACAGCATCACACCCTGACACATCCAGTGCTCCTGCATCACAACACAGACTCCCAAACTGTCTCTCAAAAGAGAACTCGCATCACAGCACAGCATACAATACAGTTGACACACCTGTACAAACCCTCTCTACCTTCCAAGTGGTACTATCCATCTCTGTCATGGATTCCCTGACCCCTGTCTTATCAGTAGCAAGGCTATACCAAACATGTGTCCACTCCTGTACTTTCTGCCTGCATGTGACCTATCTCCTAGAGAAACCCAAATACATGTCTCCTCGAGAAACCTACAACCTGTTTCCACATGAAACCCTTAGGCCTGTTTCCCTTTGACACTTATGTCCTGTTTCCCATACATCTAGTTACCTGTTCCCTCATGAAACATCTGGCAACATAGAGATTCCCATACTGTAGGTCCCACTGTTCCTTTCTAGCAGGAAGAAAACAATCTGCTCCATGAGCACGCGGCCATGCGAGCTTGCATCACTCCCATGCCAAGAAACATAACCAAAAGACCTGTACTTGAAGTCAAAAACCCAAGCACACATAGCTGAATTTGCAGCCACACAAAAACAGCTCGTAAACTGTCCCAAAACAGTCATGTACCAAAGCTTAGAGAAGCTGAAAGTTCCATCAGTTGAACGCCATCGACATGATGTCTATGTTCATGGAAAACCAACCTCTGTCCACCTTTGTATCAAGAGAAACCAGCCCCTTTCCATTCAGGAGAAGAGCACGCAACCCTGAGCGCTTGCAGTCTAGCCCTCCTGTGCACCAAGCGAGAGAGAGAGAGAGAGAAGAACATGGGCCACAGCTTCAGCCCACGTGCATCCTCCATGCAGCCGACTAGGCCCTGCAGTCCAGCCCCTTGCGCATAGAGAAGAACATGCGCTGCTCTGTCCAGCGCTGCCTGTACACGCCTGCAGCAGAACTGTCCAGCGCCAGATTCTGTCCTGTCCGTACAGCTGTCCGTACAGTCGTACAAATCAGCATGTACTCCCCTGTGTGCAGCCAACATGTACCTTCAGTTCTACGCAGCCACTCCAAAAAGCACATGCGCCTCCTCTAGGGAAAGGCGCCTCTTTTGCCTTGTAGCCCTCCTTTTACCCCAAAAAGCACACGTGGCCCCAAATATAGCATAAGGGCCACGTTTCTTTAATGAAGGGCTTAATAAATGATTTTAAAGGTTTTTAAACCTTCAAAGCTAAAATTCCTTAGTCCCCTTTCACACATGGGGTTATCCACACATGGGCTTCCATCTTCACTCCCACCTGATGCCATTTCACACTGTCCACCATGTCCCCGTGCACATCTGCATCTTGTCCACAGAAAAACACAGGGTCGTAACACTTATCTTCTTCGGACTCTTGCACACTATGAGCTGTAGAGGAGGTGTTAGAATTTGTGCATCTCAGTGCTATATGGCTTTACCTATTATTGGGTATTTTAGTTATTTCTCCTAGAAGTCGTGAGCAGTCGGCCAGCTCACTCCCTTCACTATAAAAGGGTCCTCACATATTCACTTGATGTAATCCAATCCCAAGCACAAGTTCAACACTTTCTTGCTGGCTATTGCCATTGTAAAGCTTCATGCTATTATAAAAGGTGATCTTGTCCCGAAGCTCTCTCTCCTTTGCTCCCTCTTCTCTCTCTTGTTTTGTCTATGCTTCCGCCTGTGCGTACCCCAACACCCCTCAACTGGTATAAACTGAATATCCAAATAGGAATGCAAAAGCCTCATGTCTGTAACATCAAATGCATGTTGCAATTCAGCTATGAAAGCTGAAATTGGCTCCTCATCAAGGCCAATCACTAGCAAATCATCCACATAAAGGTTCAGGATTATGAAATCATCCCCTTGTTTGCGAACATAGAGGGTACTCTTAGTAGGGCTATTCTAAAAAATATGAGAGAGTAAGTACGCATGTATCTTCTGATACCAAGCACGAGGAGCCTATTTAAGGCCATAAAGTGCTTTACGCAATTTGTATACTTTATGCTCTGCACTTTTCTGAACAAAGCCAGGAGGCTGTGATTCATAAACCCCTTTATGCAAATCACCATTCAAAAATGCAGTTTTGACATCCAATTGATGTGCATTCTAACCTTTATGCGCAACCAATGCAACAATAGTGCGTATGGTGGTCATACGCGAAGTAGGCGCAAAAGTCTCATCATAGTCAATGCCCTCTAGTTGGGTATATCCTTCGGCTACTAAACGAGCCTCATAGTGATCAATGGAGCCAACATCTTTCTGAACAAAGCCAGGAGGGTGTGATATGTAAACCTCTTTATGCCAATCACCATTCAAAAATGCAGTTTTGACATCCAACTAATGCACATTCTAACCTTTATGTGCAGCCAATACGACAATAGTGCGTATGGTGGTCATACATGAATTAGGCGCAAATGTCTCATCATAGTCAATGCCCTCTCGCTGGGCATATCCTTTGGCGAATAAACGAGCCTTATAATGATCAATGGAGCCATCAAGCTTGCGTTTCAATTTGTACACCCACTTTGTGCCGATAGTACGCTTGCCTGCAGCAAGTCACATAACTCCCATGTAGCATTTTTTTCAATGGAGGCCAACTCCGAACGCATGGTTGTAACCCAATTATCATTCTCCAATGCATCAAAATGAGAAAGTGGCTCCTCATTACATGTGGTAGCAACAAGGGCTGTGTCATCAAAATGAGATGCATGTCGAGAGGTAGCGCGTGTACGATGTGGCATAAGTGTAGGTAACTTGTTGTCACGCAAAATGTCAATGAGCCAGCGGGGAACTCTCTGAGTCATGAATGGTTGCATCCTCTTCAACCAATGCATCGCCCATGGCATCCTGATCAAAGTGTGGCAGATCTTTAGCAATAAGAGGGAATGTTGGGCTGCTGATTTTGCTTATTTTAAGGAGCAACGAGAGGTTGATTTGGAGCCAAAGCAGGCTCAACAGGTTCAGCACCTCTACCAAATAATGGCAACAATGTATCAAAGACATTTGGGGCATCAATTGATGGCTGTAGCCTACATGAAAGCATAGATTGGGATGCATATTCATCAAAGATGAGATCTGTGGACACAATAATCCTCCTAGTGGAAGGTACATGCAACCTGTATCCCTTGCTCTCATTGCTGTACCCCACAAAAATACATTTCAATGCCTTTGCTTCAAGTTTATGTCTTTGCTATTGTGCTAGTACATGCATGTAAGTTAGACATCCAAAAGCACACATATGAGTGACCACAGGGATTCTGCCATTCCAAGCCTCATAAGCTGTCATAGATTTCAATGCTTTAATGGGGACAGTGGTTCAGCACATAATTGGCACACATGACCGCTTCAAGCCAAAATTTGGATGGCAAATCCTTGCTTTTAAGCATACATCTCCCTATTTCCATAAGTGTACGATTACAACGCTCAGTCACACCATTCTGCTGTGGTGTATAAGGAGTAGTACATTGATGAGAAATACCATGTGACTTGTAACATGCAGCGGAAGTATTCGTAATTAAGGATCCTGTCACACAAGTCTCACACCGTCTTCTGTATCCTGAGTTTCGCGAGTTAAGCAATCCACTTTTATGACTTCAAACTTTAAGAGATTTAGAGAGAGAGAGAGAAATTGTACACCGTATGGGGTCCCGAATTACCCAGTGAAGGGCCTCCTATCCCATTACCAGAATAGTATTTGCTTTATTACTTTGAAGAGACTGACTTTGGACTGACGATAAGCCAAACACAAGATCTCGGAGGACCAAGAGTCGGGCTGAACTATACACAGCTGTAGAAGCACCAATGATGACCAATCTCGAGCCTATGCACTCTTCCCAATGGAATGAGGGAAGGTTGCAAATCTGAGGCTGAGGTATGGTCTGATTGGGACTGTTTCTAGGCTGTGAATGAATGCTGAAATGAATATGAATGCTGAGTTTTATCTTCACCAAAGTGGCTGAAGTAAAACGATGAGTTGTATGCGAGTTGAAGGTATTAAATGCTGTAAAATATGAAAAAAATGCCAAATAAATGCTAATAAATATCCTAAAAATACTACATGCTATTTCAAGGCTTCTGCAATGGTCTATATGCAATGGATGAATGATATGCAATATGCATAGTGCTTTCTAATGCAAACCCTAAGGTTTCTACTGACTCTACATGCATGAATGATTCTCTCCAAGTGGGTTAAGGGACTTGATTGACTGACTGACTCACTATGGATGAGGAATGACCTACGTAGCTCGTGCCTGACATATCTTGGACTGAGGATTACAATGGGGTCACGACGTTCAACAATTATCATCCTGAATGGTACTAATACTGTTACAATGTTGCATTTATGATGATGAGCCAGTTTGTCACCATGCACTACAGTGCAGAGTGCATGTGACATGACTGCATAAAAGCTATAAACTCATGTGACGAATATTCTCCCCCTCGATCTGTATGCAATATCATGAGCTTATGGCTGCAAGCACTTTCAGCCTTAGGGAGAAACTGATGGAAAGTTGAAAATGCATTTGATTTAGCTTTCAAACCATACACCCAACAAAACCGAGTGTAATCGTCAATGAAAGTCATAAAGTACAGATGTCCTGCAAAAGATGATGCCCTCATAGGGCCACATGAATCACTATGTACGAGCTGCAATGGCCGAGTAGCTCGCACAATGCCATCCTTTGGAAAGGACTAACGATGCATCTTTCCCAATATACATCCCTGGCGTACATGCTTTTGTGGGAGCTGAATAGGTCCATAGACTGACGTTGTAAACGCATGAGAAGGGAAATTAACGTGACCAAACCGAGCATGCCATAGCTCAGTGTCACGGATAACTTGTGATGTGGAAGCAACTATAGCATCATCACAAGAATCACTACTCCTGTCATACATGTCAAGCTTGTAAAGGTCATTGCGCAATGTCCCATATAGCATAAGTGCATTAGAATTTGTTCCATCATAAATGGAGTAGTAATGATTAGAAAATTGGATTTTGAGACCAGCTTTTGCAAGTGCTGAGAGAGAAATAAGATCCTTGCGAATTGGAGGTACATATAAAGTATCTGCAAGAGTATACGTGTCCCCACTACATGATGTTAACTCCACATTGCCGATGCCTT
This sequence comes from Cibotium barometz, assembly GCF_041138505.1. NCBI lineage: Eukaryota > Viridiplantae > Streptophyta > Polypodiopsida > Cyatheales > Cibotiaceae > Cibotium > Cibotium barometz. The sequence goes on along the minus strand of NC_141058.1, from coordinate 44,653,794 downwards.
TAATGGCATATGATGCATTATTAGCATACAAAACTGTACCACCTGACGGTGCATCTCTCAAGGTAGCAAACAACTTCTTGCACGAAGTGATGTGCTTTGTAGCACCTGAATCAAAATACTAATCAGCATCCTTAATGACAAACAAGAGGCACATGTGAGTGTTACGCATAGTTGTCAGGTAGGAAACAAAGGTACGAAAAAACGGTACCTGTACGAGACTTTTAAATTTTGAAAAATTAAGTTCGATTGAGGTACGGTCCGCTTTAAAAAACATTTGAAAAATAGATATTTGTACACTTTTGGCCATACTTTCAGACTTGGCACCATACCTTGAGTCCTCCTTTGCTTTTTCAGTACCTGAATTAAATCATGGCTCCATACGCTTCTTTACTTTTCATACTTTTAGACTGGGGGCCATACTTTTAGACTTGGCATCATACCCTCCTTTACTTTTTTAGTACCCGAAACAAATCATGCACCATACTCTCCTTTGGTTTTCATACTTTCAGACTGGAGACCTCATGCTTTTCTTTTCTTGTGGAGAGAGAGAAGGAGGGAGAGCCTAGGTAGTAGGCCCTAGAGACTCAAAGAGCTTGAGAGAGAGATGGGGCCCAAGCGACGAGAGAGAGAGAGAGAGAGAGAGAGAGAGAGAGAGAGAGAGAAATGAAATGAAATGAAATGATATATTAACGTCTTCAAAAGGCCAAAATGACCTATGAGACCAAAAAGGTTACAACAATTGGTGGATCTGATACAATGTCTGTGCAAGAAAAGCTAAAAACAACTAACTGAAACTGAAATAACTGTGAGAGAGAGAGAGAGCTGTAGTAACGTCTACTAGAGGCCGAACTCGACCTACGAGACAAATCAATTTACAACTGTCAATGTCTTCTGGATGTCTAGAAAAAAAAGGACAAAATGAACATGAAATAAACTATGAAAGTACTGAGCTAGTGGGGGGGTGTGATGGATGGAGCACTACTGCTAGAGGCTCAATATGCAACCTATATGCGCAGGGTATACAAGAATGCAATGCAGATCTGTCTAGCTCCAACCAGTACCATAATGGGGGTGTAATATGTGATACATAGGCGATGGCGAGGTAAAAATACCTCGGAGCATGATCTCTAGGTGTGAGTGTAAGTGGGCTAGCCGCTCCTGGATATGGTGCTGATGTCGAGCCCGTATTTTGTGATCTCCCTCTGATGTAGTCTAGGAGTCTGGTAGCCTGGTGCTCTCGGTCTCCGTTTGGCTGGGAGGTCCGTAGCGCGCTGAAGTGTAACCCCCTCCTATGTCAGGATAGGCACTGGGATAGATCTCTGGAAGAAATCAGTGAGCTGGAGCTGTCGCCCACCTCTCCCTGTGGTATGAGTCCGTAGCAGTGTCTCTCTGTGGCGCTGTGACTGGCCAAATCTGCGCTTGTCTGCGGACTCCATGATCTGGCGGAGTGAGGGATGTCCATTGAAGATGGTGGTGTATCTCTCTCTAATGACACTATATGCTCTGCATCTGCATACATAATGTTCCTCACTCTCAACCTCCTCCTGGCATAGTCTGCATATCCTCTCTGCTCTGGGGATCCGTGCTGCCCTACCTGCCTCAATCTCAAGTTGGTGTGATGACACTCTGAGCTGGCCCTAGAGAGCTTGAGAGTAGGTTTTAGAAATATACGCTAGCATGTTCATGTGTCTCTCATGTTATCACCTTCACTTTTGTGATCTTTCATGAACTTTTGGTGTTTAACCCTGAACTTGCACTGCGTTTTTCTATTGCCTGCATCAAAATGAAGCTAATGAGCAATTAAAGATTAATAAAAATATCAGTTTGTGGGTCATCATTGATGCCGACTCTCATAAGGTTCCTGATTGGCTCTTGCAATCTGACAGGTACGAAAGCTTCTGCAACATTATCCTCGGACTTATCTAAACTTTCTACAAGCAGGACAGATAGTTGAGGATGGTCAATATCTTACGTTTTTCGGCAAGATCATCTCCTCTAGGTAAAGCTTTACCTTGTTTAGAACTTTTGTGTTCAGCTTTTACTTCTAAAAGAACAAGTAGAGAGAATAACAAAGAAAACATCTATTTTTGGGCGCGCACACATTTATATACAAACAAACATAGAAAGATATATATATGTGCTTATACATACATACATATGCAAGTAAATATAGGTATTTATGTGTGTGTGTGTGTATGTATATCTATGTGTATATAACATATACATATACATATCTATGTATATACATATACTAAATGCATACTCTTGGCATGCGATATTGTGGCCAAGACAAATCTTATCGCCAGATCAGGCTATCCCATAGGCTGGTTGGTTTCCCTTAAGGATGAGACGTGCTAGGTTTTACAGAAATTGAATCACAAATTGGATTATTGGAAGCGTTCCACAAGGCCTCTGCATGTTCGACTCCGGATTGTTCAATCCATTCTTATGGCATATGTTCAGTTCTACTTGCCGCTTTTAGTTTGGACCAAGAAAGATGTTAACAGTTTCATGTCAAGAGATTTGGAATATCGATAAAAAGGCGCTCAAGCTATTGAAATATGAACTTGTTTGTATGCCTAAGATGCATGGTGGTTTGAATATTTTTAACATACATTATCATGTGTTGGCTAGAAAAGCCACTATGATTGCTGATTTTCAGCGACAAAAACAGCCATGGGCAATTATGCTAACCACCTTATGTGCAAATATGCAAACCGTGGCATGTCGCAATTGGATCTCTACACAATGGGACATTGTTCTTGGACTTTTTGATGGTGGTAAAGTACCGAGCGGTCCGTATTCCACCAGGCTTATTCAAGATTGGAAACATATCCTCTCACACTTGCATTGTTTTGGTAGGAATGCCGACAGTGGAAACTGTCTGGCTTTGGAAAGTATACACTGGAGTAGAGTCTTTGAGGAACCACTAGCATTATTTAAACCTTGAAAGGCTTTTTTTCTATCCACCAATCGATATGTACAGGATGTTATAGATACAAATGGACAGGTTCTCAGCTTTCCTCAAGCAAAACGTCAATATGATTTGGGCATGCATCACAGACCAATATGGCAAGAGATTCTACAGATAATGCAGTCTACACAACCTATCCTGCCGCTTAAATTTTAATGCACAAAACAGGTTGATGGATTGGAAATTAGATAGACAGATACCTTGGTTATAAGCCTATCTCATTTGATCAGTTGATTGCAGCTAGAGCATACAAGCTGATAATTCCTCCCCCATGGATAGCTGAGAATGCTAATCAGCTATGCGGGATATCTAAGCCATTGCGTTGGTGGAAAACATGCCTTTATAGAATTTGGAAAAATAAACTCCCTTTGAAATAGAGTCTTTCTGTGAAGATGCTTGGTTGGGATACTTCCTGTGGGTATACTACTGGCCAAGAGACACCACATTGTTATAGGTGCTATCATGCATGCGAAACGGTACCTCATTTGCTTTGGCAATGTCCGTCTTCTCGTGCTCTTCTTGATAGGATTTCTGGATATTTGAAGGCTCGTTTTCCTCGGCATCCTTTTTCCAAGAAATTCTGGCTTTTTGGCAGACATTCCAATGAATTATAAAACTACTCATAGTTACTTGCGTGGACAAGATTCTGGGCACTATGGACTCTCTGGCATGATAGAAATCAGTGAGTCTTTATCGATCGATCACTTGATACCTATACTTATTGTAGACGTTCTTTGCGTGAATCTCTCCAAGACTCTTATGCCTTGGGTGAGATCACTACTAGGCAATTAGATGTGTTTTTCCATCGTTTCTAGCTTGTCCTTCCTCATGGACAGCTATGCTTGTACCATACCTTGAGTAATTAATTAGATAGTGGTTTCACAAAAAAAAAGTATGTTTGTATTGATGTATGTTTGTATGTATTTATGTACACACACACAAAAAAAAAAAAATGCAAAACCAAAACCAAATAGTAAGTCAAAAGTTCTAAAAAACCTAGAAAACAGGCCCAATTTCCAATCAAAAACTAATGATTAATAGCAGCTAGATTTAGTAGTTAATTATCATTACTCTTAGCATATGCTTACCTGGATAATGTATGATTCTTCATCCTCTATGTTGAGCTCTTCTTGTGGTTTATGCTCCTTACTCGGTTCAAGAAGTTCAAGCTTATACATCAAATGTGTGAGGGTTTAATTGCCCTTTTTGTGTACTAACAAGCAAAATGTTCCCTCCCCCATAGGCCTTGCACTAGGTTGATGCCTCCTTCCCCTTGATGATGTCTCATATTCCACTAGACCAAGAGCTTTCTTAATGTCATTGATATTACTAGTGACACGCTCAATAAAAACCCGATATGGCTTGGTTCTCTTTTATGCATCCGGAAGTCTCTTGCGACACAACACCAAAAACTTGTATAAGTGGTGCTCCTCAGTGTTCACCTTCTCCTCTCCCTCTCCCCATCAAACTCCCTTCTTGTCAACCTCTTTGCCCTCTTCATGCTTGATTTCTTCTGCTCCTTCTTCTTGCCTGCCGCTTTTTCACTTAAGTTTACCTCCTTTGGTCTTCTTTTCACCTCCTTTAATGTCTTCTTTCTCCTTCATCATAGACTCTTTCACACTCTCATGGCTCTGCTTGAGCTCCTCTTTCCTCTTGTCACACTCAAGCCGAAGCACTAGGTACACCCTCTGCACATCATCAACGCTCTTTGGATGCTCCGTCTCAACCTTTGGCTTGTAGAAGAAAATTTTTTTTCCCTTTTCCAGAACGTTGACTTGTGAAGAGCCGTGATCACTACTTTCTTCTTGCTTTTTGTTGTCCATATTTGCTTGACTTGGAGCTCCCTCACCAGTCTCCAAGTTCGTGTGTATTTATGCGCACACACACACACACATATGTGTGTGTATTTATGTGCACACACACACACACACACACACACACATTTTCACACGCACGCACGCACACACGCATGCGCGCGCACTTTTTTTTTGGGGGTAAAAAGCTATGTTCTATTGCTTCATTGTACAAAGTAAGAAGCCCTCAAAAAAGAGGCAGTCATAGAAGTTGAAAGCATTGGAAAAACAAATCCTATTGGCTATCATCGATCTGATCCACATACACACACACACACACACTCTCTCTCTCTCTCTCTCTCTCTCTCTCTCTCTCTCTCTCTCGCTCTTTAAAAAAGAGAGTAAAAAACTAGTTTTCTATTACCAAGGAGCAATGCACATGGGGAGGATGTATTTCAGAGCGAAGTCATCCAATGAAGAAAGCTAGAAACAACGGAAAAAAACCTCAAACTGTCGGGTATCAATAGCCTCCAGCTGTCGGCAGTCATGTAGGGATTGGTGAAGATTGGCACGAAAGAAAGCATAAGCATCTAGAGAAGGCTATTGAAACATAACATGGTTCCTAGCCTTCCAAATAGTCCAAAGTTTCTTGTATCTCATCTAGATCATGAAAGTGTCAAATTCAATTGGGTATGATCATCAAGTTGCCAATCATGAAGTTGTGTGCGTGCGCACACACACGTACACATGTATGTATGTATGTATGTATATATGTAGATAAATGTGTGTGTGTGTGTGTGTGTGTGTGTTCTTGGAAAAAAGAGGCACATCGCTATGGCAAGATGTCACCGTTCCATGTTATGTGATGAGACAGTGCTTCATTTGCTATGGTATCGTGATTTCTCTTGTGCCCTTTTGGACAGATTGTCAAGGCATCTTTGCATGCGATTCCCGGGAGCGTAATTTGGGAAGACATTCTGGCTTTTCGCTTAGATTCCACAACGATATACCAAGTTGGGCGTATTCTTTGCGTGGACTACTTTTTGGGCACTGTGGACAATATGGCAAAATAGAAATCAGATGCATTATGGACACATTCCTCTTGATCAATACGACTACTGCCGACACTTGTTGAGACAGTCTCTGCATGATTGCCGAAACTTGCAACAAATAGACGACCAACAATACATGGCCTTCTTTGACTACTTCTAGGCAGTCACATCGCTAGCCCGTACATAGGGGCCTCAGTTGTATCATGATGTTTTGTTTGCGGGTTTTCACCTCGCAATTAGATTTCCCACTTGTAATTTAAGAATTACTAAAAAAAAAGTGTGTGTGTGTGTGTGTGTGTGTGTGTGTGTACATGCACGCGCGCACACATACTTTTTTTTTTTGGGTGAAATCCACTGTTTCATTATAATTAAAATGTACATGCATGGCTGTCCCAGAGTGGGACAACCAGTATCAAAAAGCTAAAAACAGTGATAAAACACTTCCAGCTGAGGCAAGGAAAGCTGCCCAAGGAAATGAGCATCTTGGAGAGACTGAAGCAAAGAACAACGAAAATAAGCATAAACATCCACCGAGGTATGCTGAAATAACTGGGTGTTCCGTGAATGATATACAGTCCACAGAGCCCAGTAATGGCACCAAGAGAAGAACTGAGCATAATCAGGGAGGGAAGCAAATCTACCAAAGAGCCAGAAATGCCTGCCAAAAGTGAGGCTAGGAAAACGAGCATGGAGCAGAGCTGTCAGACGAGCAAAAAAATCATGAATAGTAGGATAGGCTCATAAAAGATGGAGCACAGTCTCACGTGGATTTCACATTGTGAAGTTTTCGTCCGAGTTGCGACCAGTTGATATGTGCTTATTCTTTCTATCGTTAGCGGTGCATTTGCCCTATCAACTACTTATTTGCTGTACTAATTCTTTCTATTTGCTACTTCCCTTAGTGCTAGGCTTCATTATGGCTAAGTCTGTCGTGCATCTCCGGAGGTTTGACAGAAACTCAGTACGAAGGGCTTTGTGTGAATATATGCTCTTATGTGTGTGTGTGTGTGGAGTGCATGTGTGAGAGCATATCTTGATATAGAGTTCTACACCCACTATTGGGCACTGATGACGTTAGTGGGGATGTCGTAGTATCTAATCTTGTGGGTTAACTACCATGAATATATAACATGCACGTTCCTGAAAGGTGAATTTCGGCATGTTCCTGGATTCATCTAGGTATACATAGTCTCACGTGGATGCGAACAAGTCAGACAAACTGATGAAACAATCCGCCTGGCAGCCAACAGAGAACCCATTGGGAGTGCGTCCACCAAACACCGCCAAAAGAAAACCCGTTGCTTCAAAGGAAGTTTACTTTTCCAGATGCGATGAAGACAAGTCTTCCACCATGCAAGAGACTTGTCGAAGCACCATAGCCGATTACCATGCTCTTGAATCCATGGCTCCGGGAGAAGAATGCAATAGGCATTTTTAGCTGTCAGATCCGCAAAGGAGGAGGAGGAATAACCTGGGAGCCCACGATCAACCCTCCAATCTAGGAGTGGCACAGTAGAGAACAATGGCGGAACCGGCTGAAACATCTGCAGCATAGTAATAATAGCATGCCAAACAGGCCGATGGTGCATACCCAAATGATGACGCCTCCTGGCTTGAGGGAAAGAGAGGGTGCAACCCCTTTCATCGGTCACATCAGCCACGGTACACATTCCCTTGCAATGAAGAAAATAAGTTTTTCGTGGTTGAGAAAGGGCTGATGGGCAATCAAAAACACTGCTCCAGTGTATGCTTTGCTGCAAAAGGGTGTTACCAGGATCCGGAGGGTGACCTGACCATTGCAAATAAGAGAGTAATTGTTGCCAGTCGTGAAGCAGACGAGTAGAAAAGGGACAACCAGGAACGTGTCCCTGAAAATACCCAAATATGACATCCTGTATACTAGGGGTCCAATGCCCAAAAGCACCTGTCCGGAGGGAGGCCAACATACTAGAAAGCATAAGTGTCCAAGGTTTCTGCTGCTCCACAAATGTCAATAAGAGCGTTGCCTTCCTCGCCAATACATGAAAATGAATATCAAGAATGTTCAAGTCCCCATGCATTTTTTGGCATACATACATGCATCTCCGGAGGTTTGATAGAAACTCAATACGAAGGGCTTTGTGTGAATATATGCTCTCGTGTGTGTGTGTGTGTGTGTGTGGAGTGCGTGTGTGAGAGCATATCTTGATATAGAGTTCTACACCCACTATTGGGCATTGATGACGTTAGTGGGGATGTCGTAGTATCTAGTCCATACTATGCATAATGGAGTTGATAGTTATATAGTCTTGTGGGTTGACTACCATGAGTATATAACATGCACGTTCCTAAAAGGTGAATTTGGACATGTTCCTAGATTCATCTAGGTATATATACATACATAATTATATCGGAGTAAAGGAACCGCTTTACGGTCCGTTTTAGTGCGCCACAGACATTCCATCGCTTTAGACGTGAATCGATCAATATCTGTAGAGGACTAATGAATGAGAGGCAAATGGAACTGGACATACGCCATAATGATAGACTGAACAATCCGAAGGCGAACATGAAGTGGCCAAGTAGAAAGTTTCCAATAATCAAGCTTATGAAGCACCAAAGAAATATGCCATCCAATGGGGTATCCCAAATGCTGCACCACCTGATCTGGAGGAATCAAAAGACCCGGCCACAACAATTTATGCTAGTCACGCCCCTTCAAAGCCAAGAGCTCCTGCTACCAAACCATACAGGTCAAGGGCATGCACACACACATACACATATACCCTCCCAACACACACATACACACACACACACACACACGTATGTTTATATACATATATGTACATACTTACATATATATATATATATATATGTATGTATGTATGTTAATATATATATATATATATGTGTGTGTGTGTGTGTGTGTGTACATATAAATGTATGTGTGTGTGTATATGTACGTATGCATATGTATATATATATATTTACATCTATGTTGTACGAATATAAATGCACACGTAGAGGCGTATACATATCTATATATATATATGTGTGTGTGTGTGCGTGCGTGCATGCTAGAATCATTATTTTGTTCTACTAAGCTGCTTTGAAGGATTTGGCACAAGGGAAGGGGTACATACAGATACACACAAAAAGTGTGTAGGTATACATGAATAAATGTGCACACACACATGTACACATACATAATACATATAAAAATAGATGTCATAGCATGTAGTGGATGATTTTGAGCCGTTTTAAGGAGACTCGTGGAAATATCTAATATCCTAAATTTTTGACTGTTGCATACAGCCACGCACAGCGGCCCATTTTCCCACCCACTCATCCACCCACATGTGCGCACACATGTAGACATGTGGATGTGCGGGTACATGTGTAACACACATAGGTATGCATCTATGTGTGTAAGCCTGTTGACTTTTATCTTTGTGCTCTTGTAACCACCTTTCATATCTCCAAGTGTTTGTGAGATACTTGGGTGACTTGCTTAAGAAGATACTGGCATTAACATCTGATGCTCTTATGTTGTGGGACAGGAAAAAAGGTGTGTGTGTGGGGGGAGAGAGAGAGAGAGAGCCATGCCGAGGTTTGGAAATGTAACTTGAGGCGAAAGTTGAAGCACAAAGATCTCATTTCTCGTTTTTTTATGTGTAATTTTGCAGGGGTCACAGCGCAGCCAGCTTAGGAATCCTTGAAGTACTTGTTGCAAGTGCAAGGAGTCAAAGTTCTGGGTCACCACCACTTGAAGCAACTGAAGTTGTTTATGCAGGGAAAAACACAGTGATTCTGCATATCAAGAAGTTTTTTAGAGGAGCCCGTTTTGCTAGCAAGTGGTTTCTTAATAAAATGGTGGAAAAGTATCCTCTGGGAGCGTATGCTGCAGTCAGTGGTAAGGTCGGTGTGTTTAATTGGCATAGAAGGATGAGTTCTTCCTTAGTAATTTGCTGTTTCTTTTTTATAAAGATTTTCCCTAGAGCTATGGCGGCTATGTGCACGAAGAATCATGTCCCTCCTGCATCTTTAGATGTACCCTCCCATTGGTGCACCCACATTAATGGATCTTCTAAACCTTGTTTGCAAAGTTTAAAACAATACAACCAATGAAGAAGTGATAAGTGTAGAGAATTCTTCTTACAATGTGATTAAAGCATAGTCACAGGGAATGGCCATTTATAGACTCGGGAATGTTGGGGATGGCAGCATCTTCCCGTTCCCATTCCCGCCCCATGTCACTCTATAGTCACAAGGAATGGCCATTCTCAATCTTTTCCGTCCCCGTTCCCCGTCCCCATTTCGCGTCCCATGTGACTATGGATTAAAGCCTGCATTTACATACATACGACCAGCAAACTGACAAGAGAGAGAGGGAAAAAATCTACTGCCTGCTGCCCCCTTCTGTACGACCAGCAATCTCACTTGCTGTATGGCTGCGCCAAGAGAGAGGGAAAGCTAGAACAAGTCGGCCTGTAGAGAGAGAAAAAGCTGCTGCTGCCCGCCTCCCCTCTTATGCGCATCCTGCACCTCCTGCTTTTAAAGGAGTCAACCAGCCCCTGAAATAGGTGTGTTTTTTCCCCTTTTGGCCAAAAGTGACGACCAGCCCAAAATAGCTGTGTTTTTTCCCATTTTTGGCCAAAAGTGACTGCATAGCCAAAAATATCAACTTATGTGCTTTTTTCCCAGCTTGTCGGTCAAGACTCCTCTAGGGGCCTCCTTTTGGTTCACATATGCATGTCCAGAAAGTGCTAATTCCGGGAACAATTAAGGATGTGTGAGCCTGTCGCCTTAAAAATCAAACCAACAAATAAAATCCCTTGTAGTTCAAACTTTGTTGCCATCTTTCAGGTCAAACTTTGCTGGTAAGTGCTCCAGCTTTATTATGTGGAAAACCCCCATTCACACCTTGGTTCCAGACAGTGTGTGAAACATTGTTCAAGACTGGTGAAAGAACCAAATTGGTGACACACTGGGTCTTTTGAAGACGTTTAATATAACTTTCTTTCTGCGCCAGCCTCCTCTGCACCCCCTCCCGCCAGCCCCTCGCCCCCCTCTGTGCCAGACCCCTCTGCCCCCCCTCCCGCCAACAACCCCCTCTGCGCCAGCCCCCCTCTGCCCCTCGCCCCCCTCTGTGCCCCCTCCCGCCAGCCCCTCGCCCCCCTCTGTGCCAGCCCCCGCTAGCAACCCCCTCTGCGCCAGCCCTCCCTCCCGCCCTCTCTCCCGCCAGCCCCCCTACCCCCCCCCCCCCCCTCTCTCTCTCTCTCCCACCTACGCATCCCCTCCCACCTCTCTCTCTCCCCACTGCCCACCTCTCTCTCTCTCTCTCTCTCTCTCTCTCTCTCTCCCCCCGTCGCCTGCACATCCCCTCCTCGTCGCTTCGTTTTGGTCGCCACCTGTGCTGCTACTGCCGCCATGTGAAGCCCTAGCCCAATCCAGGTTATGTTCGCGACGCTTTCCCCACCGACCCTTGCTCAGGCCTCCAAGGCAACAACATAAGTGTTAGGGTTCTATCTCTCCGAGGTACATCGACATGGCCAAGGGTGCAAGCAAAGAGGAGATGGTCAAAATGGAAGATAAGCTGAACATCTCCATCAGAGAAAACAAGAAGACGGCGGACTCCGCCATCAACAACATCATCAACCGACTTTCCAAAGTCGAGAAGGAGATCGAAGCTTTACAAAAAGAGAAGGAAGCTTGGAAAAGGGAGAAGGAGACTTGGGAGAAGGAGAGGGAGAAAGAGAAGGAAGGAGGGAAGAAGGAGAAAGAAGCATGGAAAGAGAAGAAAAAGGGATGGAAGAAGGAACAGGACACTATGAAGGAGGAAATCGACATCCTCAAAGCGGAGGTGATCTCTCTACGGGACCGACCACCACGGGAGGAGGGGGAGATTGTGGAAGTTGACAAAGAGGCCATCAAAGAGGAACTCACCAAGGCAGTCACCAAGAGCCTAGAAGGTAAGATGGAGGCAACGGGGGAGGGTTGGGTATAGGTGGGGAAGAGGAACATCAAAAAGGAAGTGAAAGAGGATGCCCAAAACGAAGGGCTCCAAATCGTCAACACCACCATTCAGGGGGAGCGGATGCGACATGCTCGTAGACTCAATGTGAGAGTCACGGGGATTCCCGAGGTAGCCGACTCTACCCCCGAGGGGAATGGGCGGACACTATGCACACAACTTGGATACTCACATGAGGGACCCCCCCCCTTCCTCAAAGCTTAAAGGGCCGGGACAAACATGACAAAGAAGAGAGCTCTCATCATACAGTTTCGAGATGCGGAGACACGCACCATCTTCATGAGGAAGAGGGTCATACTAGGAGGCTTAGAGGGAGCTCCTATTTTCTTGGATGATGATCTCATGAGGATGGAGCTAGAGCATAGGAGAGCTTGCATGCCACGAGTCTTACACGCGAGGAGAGAAGGCAAGAAGGCCTTCTATCGAGATGGTCGGGTCATCATTGAAGGCAAGAAGGCCTTCTATCGAGATGGTCAGGTCATTTTTGATGGCCTTCTTGGATGATGATCTCACGAGGATGCAGCTAGAGCATAGGAGAGCTTGCATGCCACGAGTCTTACACGTGAGGAGAGAAGGCAAGAAGGCCTTCTATCGAGATGGCCTTCTTGGATGATGATCTCACGAGGATGCAGCTAGAGCATAGGAGAGCTTGCATGCCACGAGTCTTACACGCGAGGAGAGAAGGCAAGAAGGCCTTCTATCGAGATGGTCGAGTCATCATTGATGGCCGGCCCATGGATTAGCGGTTTGGGGCCTATGGGACATAGACCAGGCCACTGACAGAGCTACACATGGCAGTATGGAACTGTAATGGTTCACTACGGGTGCAGCCTGGACGACTGGAGCATGTTATGGTGAGGAGAGACATCATACTTCTGACAGACACACATCAGAGCCCAGAGAGAGGGCTACCTCGAGTAGAGGGATTCCAGTGGGAGTCAGCATACAGGAGGACCACACGCCAGGGTACCTCGAGAGGGTCGGGGAAGAGTAGCAGTTCTATTCAAACGGGAGCTACAGGGGAGACTGAGAGTGGTAGCACAGGATCCAGAGGCCAGATACATGTGGATCAGCTTACATCTCTCACGGGACAGGGTTATATACATAGCCCTATGTTACTTTCATCCATCAGGATCCTCCTATGTCATTACAGAGGACATGCCACAGGAGGAGGAGACAGGAGCCTCGCCATACACTTGTCTGTCAGAGGAGATTATGCATTATTCTACACTAGGGGAGGTATTTCTTACGGGTGACTTCAATGCCCACACACAGAGCAGACAGTGTGAGGTGTATGACTATGATGACATGGAGATCCTCCACCCTGTGGATCCAGAGGAGATAGGGGCTAGTCGGGCATCAGAGGACACTGGACTAGACAAAACACATTATGGGGACCACTTACTAGAGTTGGGAGCCAGGCACCGTCTCGTTATTTATAACGGGATGCTACAGTGGCCAAGATCAGGAGGGCTGACATGCTTCCCACATGGGAGTCATACACGGACCGGAGGCACAGTGGTAGACTACATTATGGGGTCTTTGAAGGCATCACAGCTTGTCACCTCATTCTCCATCCCACCTCGTCCTATTGGGGCAAATCATACATACTTGGCATTTTCACTAGCCGGATCACCAGTATCACCAGCCCCCCACATACCGACGCCACACACTACCATCTACTTCACACATGACATGGCAGACATATACACTGGCAGAGTAGAGAATGGGCTCTTACTCATGGATCTCCTCGCACTTATGGATACCATTACAACCCAGCTGGCATCACTCCTACACACGGCTGCATTACAGAGCTTCCGACATCGTGTCCACTCAGGAGAGCCTGCGAGATCTGGGACTATGCCCCACAACAGATGGTATGATGACGAGTGCATACAGAGAGCCCTATACTCACGGCTCCGCATACAGAGAGCCTTGGGAGCCATCATAGAGCAGGAGTCGAGGAGAGATGAGGAGACTTACTCACCACAAAAGGCGGGCCTTCGCTGAGATATAGGAGCTAGAGATCTTCCATTTCTTCATGAGTAGAGATAGCCCTATCTCATGGCAGCACTTCAGAGAGCCCCGGACACCGACACCCATTGCAAACCCACAGACATGGCACACATGCAGAGGGCCTATACCACGCCCCACAGCAGCCACCTATACCTAAGTCCACAGGAGCCTCGACCTACCACAGCTAGCTTCTTTACCCACTCGATGGTAAAGGAAGCTATCCGCCGCCTACAACATGGATGGGCCGCCGACCATATGGGCCTACAGGGTGAGCATCTCATATATGCAGTAGATTCTTTGGCTCCTTTTCTTGCACACGTGTTTAACAGGGCACTAGCAGAGGGTTTGCCTGCAGAGTGGACGATGCACACCATTGTGCCGATCCACAAAACAGGGGATATGCTCGATCCGAGCAACTACAGGACGGTTATGGTTGGCCACGTGTTGGCCAAACTCTATGGTGCAGTGTTGGAGCAAGAGCTTAGCTTATATGCTGAGCGAGTAGGTTTACGCTCATTAGGGCAAGCAGGCTTCAGGAGAGCTTTCTCTACCACTGACCATGTATTCACTTTGAGATGTATGATTGATCAGGCCAGAGTGAGGAAGAGAAAGCTCTATTGCTGCTTTGTGGATTTCCACAAGGCATTTGACACAGTACCACGAGAGAGGCTCTTTCAGCGCCTGCAGTCTCTTGGCATACCAGCAGATATGACATGGGGCATCTATGCATTATATGAGCAGGTTTCTGGGCGAGTCAGATGCCCAGGAGGTATGTCCGAGACTATTGCTAGCACCATTGGTGTGAAGCAAGGATGCCCACTTTCCCCCACGCTATTTGGGTTATACATTGATGAGGTGGCTGACTTCATTACACGGGGAGGCGGAGATGGAGTTGATCCAGCAGGTACCTCAGTACATATTATGCTTTATGCTGATGATATTGTATTAGTGTCTGAGTCTCCAAGAGGTCTACAGAAGCGTCTACATGCACTCGATGATTTCTGCACACAGAGGGGTCTTACAGTGAACCTTGGGAAAACCAAGGTTATGGTCTTTCATACATCGAGACAGGGCAGGAGTCAGATAACATTCACTCTCGCAGGACGACAGGTGGAGGTGGTGACATCATACGTGTACCTAGGGGTTACCCTCTCTGCAGCAGCCACACGCTTCACCATGGGTTTAGCAGCCGGAGCTAGATTGACACGGGGATATGCAACATTGGCTATGCTAGAGAGACAGTGCCACCAGGCGCATTTTCAGGAGCCCCGGACGAAGGGGTGGCTATTTGACACATTAGTCACACCGGCACTGATGTATGGAGCAGCAGTATGGGCGCCAGGCCTTGCTACCCATTGGTGGACACAGATAGAGAGACCACACGCCCTCATGATGGCACGCATGATACGCAGCAAACCGTCAGTACCTCATGACATTATTCGAGCAGAGTTTTCTGCGCCTCCTACGATGGTAGAGGCCATATTCCAGACTATATGCCTGCTAGACAGATTCAGAGAGATGCCTCAGGACAGATCGTCATACAGAGCTTTTGAGGCATCTAGACAGCTGGCTGAGGCAGGAGACAGAGGATCATGGTATGCACAGGTCACACATTGGTTCTCACAGCATGGCCTAGACATGGATCATCTACCACCATTCCAGTATGACAGGGATGCACCACATATCCGTCTCTCTCATAGTGAGAGGAACAGAGTATTGAGACAGGACCTATGGCAGCTCTATACACGAGAGACATGGATATCGCCTACACAGCCTCTTCCACCGAAGATGCTATACTATAGAGATCAGTTCATGAGTATCACTGATGATGGATTTATAGAGAGGCCTAGATACATGGAGGGCTTTTTACCACACGGCTCCCGCGTGGCTATTGGTCAGCTTAGAGTTTCATCACATCGATTGGAGATCGAGACTGGCAGAGCAGCACGGATCCCCCGAGAGGAGAGGATATGCAGATTGTGCAGAAAGGAGGTGGAGAGTGAGGAGCATTATGTATACAGATGCAGAGCATATACAGCCATCAGAGAGAGATATCCCATTTTATTCAGAGAGCCACATTCCCTACGCCAGATCTTTGAGGCAGCAGACCAACGCATACTGGGGAGATTCATTCTAGACATACAGCGTCACAGAGAGACATCATTACAGGCTCAGAGAGCTCCAGAGGGGGGACGACAGACACAGATTACTACATTTTTTCAGAGATCCATCCCACTCCCAGCCCCTACACGGCAGAGAATTACTCTCCAGAGAGCAGAGACACTCAGAGCCTGAGGAGACAGAGGACACCTGGCTTTCGGACACCACGCCTATACCAGAGAGAGATGACAGAGATCAGAGCTGAGTTTCACAGAGAAGGTGCGGAGCGACTGGCTCGCTTCAGAGCAGACCCAGGCATGTTCTTCAGGGAGCTGTGGACACCCCCTTCATTGATGTATACCATTTTATACCCCCAGTATGGTACAGGATGGAGCTAGCTAGGTTGCATATCATGATTGTATACTCCATGCATATAGCTTTGCATTCTCCTAGTAGTAGAGCTCCATCCCCTCTCCCACTCATTGTACTTATTGCACACCCAGATTCAGCTTTTTAGTTCAGTACTTTTTCATTTTGTTGGGATGAGAGAGGATACCCCATACAGGTACACTGATTTGTCTCATAGGCCGAGTTCGGTCTTTTGGAAGACGTTAATAACATCTTTCTTTCTTTCTTTCTCTCTCTTACAGACACATACAAGGTATTTGGATGTAGTTGAGTGGTTTCATGCACATGGCATACAACGGCTCAGTTTCCCCCTACGTTGACTTCTCACGACATGAGATCAGCCCGATCATCCGGTTAGATCGACTCGGACTACACATCTCGAAATGTTTTTCGCAACAGTGGGCCTCTTTGCTGAAGAGGGAGTTTTCACCTTCCTCTAAGTGGCGCTTCCACCGGAAATGCCTTGGCAAATGGTCTGAAGTTCAGAGATCGAAGAAGGCTTTGTGTTTTTCTGCCTTGGCAAGTGGTGCTTCCATTGGAAATGCCTTGGCAAATGGTCACAACTTCAGAGATCGAAGAAGGCTTTGTGTTCTTGACCAAGTGATCGAAAGGCGGATTTAAGTTTCCGAACAAATCATTTAAGAAGAGTACAAATCAGAGAAGACCAATAAAAGTTTGGTGGTACTCTTCTATAGTCTTCTCTTTTTGTGACAATTCCAAGAATTCATTCTCATTGCCATTCAAGATACATACAGATCCATATGTCACATGCCATGCGCATCATGATTGGCAAGCTCAGGGTGTCTTCCCACCACCTCCAAGTCGAGAGAGGTAGAGCTGATGATACCCCACACAAGGATCAGATATGCAGAGTGTGTGCCACAAGATAGGTGGAAGATGAGGTGCACAATATGCTTAGCTGCCCGGCCTACTATAAGATACGAGGGAGATTCCACTGGCTCTTCCGTGACAGGTTTGGTCCACTCACACCGGTGATGCAGTTTGATGATCAAAGATGCATGGGCACGTACTTACTAGAGCTCAGACGTCATAGAGACATTACCAAGACAGCATACCGAGAGGCAGACCACCTGACAAGATACTATCCAGAGGGTCATTACAGATTTCTTATGTCGTCATCATGCATCCACATCAGAGCCCACCGCCCACGCTAGCAGTCCAGCTCTCAACCCAAGAGGGGTCCTCAGTGATAGAGCTCGATCTATTTTCTGGGCCAGATGTCCCCGACCCAGAGCATCACGACCCTCCACCAGACAGATGCGGATCCAAAAGGTTCTTCAACACCATGACATGCTTTCATCACATATGACATGCTTTCATCACATATGACATGCTTCTCTCAAATACGTATTAGCTGAGGAGGGCATCATTATTAGTTTCTCATGGCTAGTTTCTCCTGTCCAAGGTCACATGCTGATATCACATCGGTATACACTATTGATAGTTCTTTTACCTTTTCTCTCATTTACTTTTTCCATGGCTTAGTATATCTATGGTACCATTGTATCACTTATGGTCACACACTCTCCCCCCACCCCCCATCCCATGTGCATATGTATGTATGTATCTATGTGGGGGCAGCAGGCAGCACCTTTTCTTCTCTTGTCAGTTTGCTGTCTGTACAGAAGGAGGCAGCAGGCTGATCCGTTTGCTGGCCGTACAGTGGGCAGCAGGCAGTCTCTCTCTCTCTTTCCCTTGCGCTGGCCGCACAGTGGGCAGTGGGCAGCGTCTCTCTCTCCTCCTTTGCACAGGTTGTACAGTGGTACGGTAGCTGGGCAACTTCTCCTCCTCTCTTTACCACTCCCTCCTGGGCATTGGTTCAGGGGCTGTTTTGGAGGCATCAAGGGCTGTTTTGAGAGTTTTTTCTGGGGCTGTTTTGGCATAGAGTTTGGCGTTGGGTTTGACACCACACTATGGGCTGTTGATTCGTATTGGTTCTTGGAGCGGTTTGTGCTTTGATTCCTATTCAAGTGTTTGCTGAGGAAGCTTTGCTGGCCGGGGCATTGGTTAACCCAAAAGGTATGACCAAGAATTCATAATGGCCATATTTTGTCCAAAAGGCTGTCTTGTATTCATCACCATTACGGACACGAATTCGATGATAGCCGGATTTCAAATCAATCTTGGAAAACACCTTTGCACCAAGCAGCTGGTCGAACAACTCATCGATGCGAGGCAAAGGGAATTTGTTCTTGATTGTCAGCTTGTTGAGAGCACGGTAATCAATGCAAAGCTGCATTGATCCATCCTTCTTTTTGACAAGCAAAACCTGGGCTCCGAAGGTACTTTTGCTGGGATGGATGTGACCTTTGTCCAGCAACTCCTGTAATTGCTTTTGTATCTCCTGAGATTCAGAGTAAGAAACACGGTATGGAGCTCGGGTTGGAGGAGGTTGACTTGGGATAAGATCAATCGGGTGATCCACAGGACGACGAGGAGGCAATGTCATTGGAAGATCATTCGGAAACAGATCCTGAAAAGGCCTGAAGAAGGGTTGCTCGAAGTAAGCAGTTGTTGAATTAAACTGAGTACAATAGGTCTCTTATATAGGAGATGAAGAGACACATTTGAAGAGGCATGTCCTTTGACGAAAGGACATGACCATAGACGAAAGGATACAACTTTAGGCTAAGAGATGTGTCTATTCGATGTAGAGGCACAACCATTCATCAAGGGATACAACCATTCGTCGAAGGGATGTGGCTATTCGATGAAGAGGTACATCCTTTGGCGAAGAGTCGCAACCAATCGAGGGTAGGGGTTTCCTTGGTTGGTTACTCTTTGCATCTGCAACAGGAATCAGCAATGAAGAGAGTATCTGATACATACATACGTCACAATCGTGACACTAAGGATAACAGGCCGGGCAATCCATATTCTCTCTTGTGCTGGTACAGGCCGTATAGCAAGTACAACAGTGCCGTACAACATTGACAGCCACTCTCTCTCTCTCTCTCTCTCTCTCTCTCTCTCACTCACTCTCTTCTGGGCAATTGGCGGGCAGAGTTTGACACGCTCCCTCTCTTTTCGTTGTCCGTACAACAGTAGTAGTGCGCTGGCCGTACAGAAACAACTTGTTTTTCCTCTGTCGGACAACTAGCCGTACAGTACCTCAGCTCTCTCTCTCTCTCTCTCTCTCTCTCTCTCTCGTTCTTGAAGTGTAGGCCGTATAGTGGTACAACAGTCGGGTGAGTTCTTCTCTCTCTTTTGCTCAGGTTGTACAGTGGTACAGCAGCTGGGCCATTTCTTCTCCTCTCTTCACTACCCCCTCCTGAGCATTGGTTCGGGGGTTGTGTTTCGAGGTATTTTTGGGGCTGTTTTGGCACACAGTTTGGTGTTGGGTTTGACACCACACTGGGCTGTTGATTTGTATTGGTTCTTGGAGTGGTTTGTGCTTTTATTCATGTGCAAGTGTTTGCTGAGGAAGCTTTGTGGAAAATCTTGTGTAGTTTTGCACCTGCACCTTGGTTTGGTTGTAACCCTTTTATTCATTGGAATAAAGT
The DNA here is from genome assembly GCF_041138505.1 of Cibotium barometz. Classification (NCBI taxonomy): domain Eukaryota; kingdom Viridiplantae; phylum Streptophyta; class Polypodiopsida; order Cyatheales; family Cibotiaceae; genus Cibotium; species Cibotium barometz. The sequence goes on along the minus strand of NC_141058.1, from coordinate 44,633,914 downwards.
AGTTCCTATGGGGGGCCAGCCGTTCCGGTTGAGTGCTGTGTTTTGATATTGTTTATGGTTATTTCCGTTGTGTTTTCATATCTTTGTTGGCATCTGAAGTGTTTGTCCATTGCATCCGGATTCCTGTCTGGTTCATTGGTATCAGAGCTTAGTTAGGCTTTCTCGGAAGCAGAGACTTTCTTCCAACAATGAGAAAGAGAAAAGATCAGAAGTGGAGACTACAGTGATCAACAGTTTGGCTATTGGGCTTATGGAAGTAGTCATGTGTTCAGAGCATGAACAATAGATAGCTTGGCATAAGGATTTATGGATTCACAGAATTTATCCTCAAAGTATGGAGTTGGTTTTATGTGCCCATGTTTAGCACTTGTTCCTTTTGGACTATTCTGGATTTTAAATCAAATTTTGTTCAAGCGAGTTATATGGAACTATATCTCAAGGTATCTTATGTATATGCTGAGGAGATATTTATTTTGGCTTCATGACGAACCTGGCAAAGAAAAGCTAAGTATACTTTGAGTTTTACCAAGTTGATGCTTTTTGCCAATATTTGTAATTTTGTAAATGTTGAACTCCCTTGCTAACGCAAGTGGAGAATGTTTCTCATATCTACTTTGAGATGTTTTTCAAGAAAAGAAATTCTTTTTTTGAAAGGCGTTTTCGTTGGAAAACATTCTAATTCTGGAAAAGGCTTCTCTATGGTTTTGATGAATATTTTATGGTTTTGGTCTTGTGTATTGGAGGCTCCTAGCAATATGGGATGCTAGAATTGTCGCCTACACAAGGATCTCATATGGGGAATATTCTAGTGGTATGGGACACTAGAATATATCGCATATGCGGCTACAAAACTATGAATTATTTATTAGTATCGTGGATTGGCTGATTCTAGTTTATGAGCTGTTTTGAAGCCAACATATTCCATGCTCGTATGGTTGGTCGAAGATATGCAGGGCTGTCTTGGATAACAGTGTGCCAGTTGAGCTTCCATGGCTTTTTGTGTGAACATGTGCTTGTTTTGGCGGTTTTGCGGAGAAGGATTTATTATATCGAGCATGCCATGGCACATTCCTTTTGCATGTATGTGAATGGATCCCCGGAAGGACTCCGGTGTGAGCCCATTGACATGTCAATAGGAGTTTATGTCTTTTGCATGTATGTGGATGGATCCCCAGGAAGGACTCTAGTGTTAGCCCACTAACATGGCAAGAGAACATGTGTGGCTTGTGAGGCTTGACATGACCGAACATGTATGGCTTGTGAGGCTTGACATGATAGAACATTTGTGGCTTCTGAGGCTTGACATGATAGTACATGTATGGCTTATGGAGCCTGACATGGTGTGTTTTTCTTGCTGTTTATGTGTGGCTTATGTAGCCTGACTTTAGGGTACAGGACTAGCAACCTTGGTGCTCACTTCGTACTTATGTTTTGGGAAGGATCATGGATTTGGAATTATGTAATACTACTAATGGAGAGTGGATCTGCTATATTTGAAGGATATTTCATTGGTATCAGGCTTATATAGTTGCGGAAAACTGTCTTATAAGACGGAGGGGATGTCACCAATTTGGTTCTCTCACCAATTTGGTTCTCTCACCAGTCTTGAATAGTGTTTCACACACTGTTTGGAACCAAGGTGTGAACAGGGATTTTCCAGAGTATAAAGCTGGAGCACTTACCAGCAAAGTTTGACTTGAAAGATGGCAACAAAATTTGAACTACAAGGGATTTTATTTGTTGGTTTGATTTTTAAGGCGACAGGTTCACACATCCTTAAGTGTGCCCGGAATTAGCACCTTTTGGACATGCATATGTGAACCAAAAGGAGGCGCCTAGAGGAGCCTTGACCAACAAGCTGGGAAAAAAGCACATAAAGTTGATATTTTTGGCTATTCAGTCACTTTTGGCCAAAAATGGGAAAAAACACAGCTACTTTGGGGCTGGTCGTCACTTTTGGCGAAAAGGGGAAAAGCACACCTATTTTAGGGGCTGGTCGACTCCTTTAAAAGCACGAGGTGCAGGATGCACATAAGAGAGGAGGCGGGCAGCAACAACTTTTTCTCTCTACAGGCCAACTTGTTCTAGCTTTCCCTCTCTCTCTTGGCGCAGCCATACAACAAGTGAGAGGCGGCAGCTTTTCCTCTCTCTCTTCTCAGTTTCCTAGTCGTACAGAAGGGGGCAGCAGGCGGCAGCTTTTTCCTCTCTCTTCTCAGTTTGCTGGTCATACAGAAGGTGGCAGCAGGTGGCAGATTTTTTCCCTCTCTCTCTTGTCAGTTTGCTGGTCGTACAGAAGGGGGCAGCAAGCGGCAGCTTTTCCTCTCTCTCCCTCTCTCTCGTCAGTTTGCTGGCCGTACAAAGGGGGATCCGGATTCTTGTCTGGTTTCACAGTGGGTCTATGAGACCAAAAGTGATACAATAATGTCCATGTAATCATAGTGGCAAACATTCGCGTTTGCAACTGCTTGCAAACGTTTGCTGCAAACGTGGAGTTTGCCGCAAACTTGCCTTAAAAATAAAAAGTAAAAAATTGGGCAGTGGACAAAACAATGGCCAAAAGGGGCAACCTCATGTGTAAATGACAGGTTGTTTTTTAAAAAATAAACAAAAGGGGTACGATCACATAATGCCGACAACTGTTGGTTTTTTGTGTGGAGAAAAAACGATTTGTAGGGTGACGGGTCACGGAGCAGAGTCCAAGCTGGCCACCAGCCTGCAGGTGACTCTTTCTCCTCTCTTTCTCTCATATCGCAAGCTTTTTCTTCTTTTTTTCCCTCTTTGAAATTAAAACGAATCTGAATGACCCAAATTCAGTGAGAGTCAAGAAGAAAATCCAATCGAAAAAAAAGCCCCAAATTTGACGAAAATCTGCACATTGTTTTCGTCAAATTTGGGGCTTTTTTTTTTCGATTGGGTTTTCTTCTCATTGAATTTGGGTATTTTCAGATTCAAAGCTTAATATTTTGAAAGCTGAATTTAAATTTTAAAAAAAGTCCCAAATTTGACAAAAATCTGCACATTGTGCTGTGATAAATGCCCAAGTGCTCCGTAGAGTGTAAAAGATGTATGCAGGAAGTTGCATGTGGAAGATGGCTTTACTGACATTGATGCACAAGTGGGGGATTTGGGAGAAGCAACCGCATTTGCAAGTTCTCCTTCAAACATATGTGGCTCTTCCAATGCAAGTAGTGCTGTAAATGTATCAACTAAGAGACCGAGGGTCTCTAAACCTACTTAGCTGCAAGGAAAGCTTGTTGAATCGTGGCAAATTCAAGCAAGAAAGAATGCAACAGTTACTGTGAGACGATTTTTTATGTTGAGGATATTCCATTTTGCAAGGGGCGAAGTCCTTACTTTATTGATACGGTTAAAGCCATCGGGGAAGTAGGACCAACTTACATGCCATCTACATATGAAGCTCTACGCGTGAAGGAGCTCAGAGATGAAATCAAATGCATTGACAAAGATTTGCTTGGGGTGAGAGAGAAATGGTCAAGATATGGATGTATAATTGTGTGTGATGGATGGTCTCAAGAAGAGGCCAATAATTAATGTGCTTGCATCTTCTATCTATGGCATTGTGTTTTTGAAAGCTGTTGATGCAAGTGGTGAATACAAGTCAGGTGAATACATCTTTGGTATTCTTAAAGATGCAATTCTTGATTTTGGACTTGCAAATGTTATCCAGGTGTGCATGGATAATACCTCCAACTGTGTGCGTGCTGGAGAGCTCATAGAAGTAGAGTGGCCCTACATCTTCTATACTCGTTGCACATGTCATTGCTTGGATTTGCGGTTTGAGGATATTGGCAGCTTGAGTTGGATTGCTCCTGTGCTAGATGCTGGAAAAAAGATTGTGAAGTTCATAACTAGAAATCCAACACTTTTGGCTATGTTCCGAACCTATAGCAAGAAGGAGCTCTTGAAGCCAACAGATACATGATTTGCATACACATTCATTGTACTTGCAAACCTGCTTGATGAGAGGGTGTACAATGGCTTGAGAAAGATAGCAGTGTCTGATGAGTGGATTAAAGCAAAGCTTGTAAAAATTGTTAGAGGCCACGAGATTACAGACACTATATATAATGCTACTTTCTGGCAAAATGCAAAGCTCACTGTGAAGCTGATAGCTCCCATTTCAAAGATTCTTCGCATGGCTGATAGGGAGGGAGCAACCATTGGGCTGGTTTATGACCTCACAGATCGCATGGTGGAGAAATTAGAGAGTATGAATGGCGTTGATGATAAAATATTGAAAGAGGTCAAACAGCTTTGTGTTGGTCGTTTGGATATGATGCATTCCTCTTTACATGCTGCAGGTTATGTATTGCATCCTATTTGGAGAGGAAAAGGACAAGAGTCGGATGCGAAGGTGCACAATGGTTGGATGACTGTTATAGAGCGCTGTACAGGTGGAGATGTAAAGGCACAAGGAGACTTGACTGATGAGTTGGATGATTACAGATCAAAAAAGGGTACTTTTTGCATTTGATGAGAATAGAATGCATGAAGGAGTGAAGTGGTGGGAGTCCCATGGTGCAAGCACACCTAAATTGCAGCAACTTGCCATTCGCATACTTTCTCAAGGAAGCACAACTTCACCATGTGAGAGAAACTGGAGCACCTTCTCTCTCATACATACCAAAAGAAGGAACAGGTTGAAGCCCTCAAACACTGAGAAGTTGGTGTTCATACACACTAATCTTCATCTCATATCCAAACTCAAGGCAAGAGGCTATAAGAAACTTGAGGTGACTTTAGATATGATTAACAAGGAGAAAGATGATGATAACTCATTACCTTGCAAGAGATTCGGGAGACCATAGAGGATGATGGTATAGAGAACATGTATGCAGAAGGACCTTCCATTGAAGAGCAACAAGAGACCGATGACGAGGACACTTTATCTTCCTCTAACGAGGAGGATGAAGAATGATCATTGATAGTCTCTATCTTTTTTAGTGGCCACTGGTGTGTCTTTTTTCACTCTTTTATGCTTTCAGCTGATTGTTCAGATGCTCCATTTGTTTCCATCGTAGATGTTTTTTGTTTCTATTATCTATTGCACCCAAGTTGCAGCCTAAGATGTTCGCTTGTTTCAAGTTTCAACTTTCAAGTTTCTTGTATTGGTGAAGACTCAAAGTTGTAGATCTCAATTTGTGCAATGGTACCTCTTTGTTCCTCATTCACTAGTAATCTAATCATAGGTTTCATAATTTTATGCATGCATTATAAGGTCACGAATGCAACTCTTTCCGAGGTTGAAGCATTCTTTAGCAAACTTTGCAAACTCGTATGTAAATGCATGAATGCAAACAACTATGCATGTAATCTCATCATGGTACAAAAGAAAATGACTAGAGCTTTGAGCCATATGATACAAAGTGGGACCATCATCATCATACAACCTATAGAGCTTACCCCCTGGTAGGGGGAGGGGGCCATCAAGGATATCGAGCATGGGGTTAGCATGTAGAAGGCTCTGTAGATCTACCGGGCGTGGGAAGATGGCTCGCTACCTCTCCAAAGGGTAGCTCGATGGTGATGTAGCATGTCTTGGATCTAGAGCTGATGGGGGAATCGTGGCCGACGTCCAAGGGGTCGGGGGCATCAGGCATGTTGGAATGCAGAGGCCATGTGTGAGGTAACTCCTCTTGGGTCAGGTGGGTCTGCAATCGCCCAAGGTGGGTCCACGAGATCCACTTTGTGGGTGCCCTTGTAAGAGGCCTTCTAGGCTTGTCTAACCAAGATCTCCTAAACATAGTCCAAACAAGATTAGAGAAAACCAAATATAAGGAGTGCAGGTAAGCTCACCACCCAACCGTAGGATCAGTATTGTGGTCCACCCTCAAGCTAGGGGCTAAGGTTCCACTCCACAGATATATGCCAATTAGCACTAGCGTCCCATACCACCAGTGCTTGCCCACAGGGACCCTCAACAAGACTATCTGCAATCTGCCATGTCCCTAGCACTAACCCTTGGGGTTAGGGACTAATCGAGAAGGGTTAGGGGACCTATGATTAGGGAAAGCATGCGGATTCAGGTGGCTAAGGTTTAGATTTAATAAATCCAAGGTTTTTGGCTATTTATGACTCGATTGTTATTTATAGCAATAATAGCACTATATAAGTGAGCCTTGGATTAGTATTGATTCATTGTGGTTTGCACCTAAACCAAAGAGGCTTACTGCTGCCATGGACATGGCAGATCATGAGTAGTCTTGCCGAGGGTTCCTGTGGGCAGGCACTTATGGTATGGGACCATAGTAACATAAAACGTGTTTCGCCCTCTCGAAACGGCACGAAACGTTTTGAAACAAAATGAAACTTGCCCATCAAAATGACGTTTCGCCCAAATGCAAAGTTAGGTCAAAAACACGGGCGAAAGTTTTTTTTTTGCAAATGCGATCTTTGCTGTCGTTTTTGCCCCTGTTTGCTGCCCATTTGCTACTTCATGCATCCCACGCTTCTTCCCGGCTGCAGCTTGTTGCTTCGCCTCTTCTCCTCGTCCACTCCTCCTCTTTACTCCTTCACTTCTTCTCCTCCCAGAATCATGAATTTCATACCCACGTCCCAAAAAACGCATCTTCATGTTTTTGTTGGCTATGTTATAAATTTGGTATGTGTATATGAGAAGTGTCATTTTCGAAACCTTTGCGTTTTGTCCAAAACAGACGAAACGAAAAGAAACAACAAAATGATGAAACGGACGAAACGTTTCATGTTACTATGTATGGGACACGAGTTTTGACTGACATGGACTCATGGGAGTGGAACCTTAGCCACTGGCTCAGGGGTGGATTGAAATATTGATCCTATGGTTGGGTGGTGAGCTTGCCTACAACTTTTATTTGGTTTCTGTAATCTTGTTTATGCTTGTGTATTAGGTGATTCTTGGGACGAGTCTCTCATAGTTGGTATCAAGGCTAACCTATCACAGACGAAGGAGCAAGTCATTTGTGTTTTTCAAATTCGCCTAAGCTAGGTATCTATCTGTCACCATATCTGTGTTTTGATTTGCAATTCTGAGAGAAGGGGGAGAGTGGGGAGATATGTATGCATCCATGTGGGTGAAATTGTTCCGGGAATCCCTGTTTGAAAGAAGAAAAAAACCATAGTTTCTCTATGTTTGGTCAGTGCTGCAAGTAGATTGTGTCTGTGTTTTTTTCAGCATGGTGTATGTGGTCACTTGGCATGGGCTGTAGTGTTGCAGTTAGGCATGCAGAGATGTTTTCTCCTTTAGGAGCTATCCATGTGCCCAAGAATGTCTCTCGACTAGTGACGTCTGGGAATCTGATGAGGAGGGGGCGTGCCCTTGTGGGGTCTTTCCCTGTAGTAATAGTTTCTGGAGATACGCTCAGTTGCCAAGGAGGCAAGCTTATCACACACACACACACATGCGCGTGCTTGTGAGCCCGCACGATGCTCATCTGCCAAGGAGGCAAGCGTATTAGGATCACACACACACACACACACACACACACACACACACATGGGCGTGTGCATCCATGCACGTATGCACACAAAACCAGCCAGCCAACTACTCAGCTGTCAATCTGACCTCTTGCCTTAGTTAACTGTTGCTAGTAACCTTCATTTTCTTGGAGGAATTAGTTAACTGTTGCTAGTAACCTTCATTTTCTTGGAGGGAAAAAATTAAAAAGTATGTTAGCACATAATATCTATCTTTTTTAGTTTGTTTATCCAGCCTGAATTTACAAGGGTGGCATACTTGTGCATGGCTTTTGCATTTCAAAACATGGCCAGTAGGTACACACACAAAGCACACAAAATCTTCACTTGTTTTTATGAAAAAGATCCTCTTATTAGTAAAAATTTGTCTGACTCCTTTTATAAAAGTGATTTGTTTATTTTTATAGGTCAAGGCCTTGGATCAGGAAAATCACTTTGAAGTCAAGGATTACAATTTGGAGCTGGTCAGCAGTGAAGACGAGAGAGGAGCAGATGTTGAGAAGGAGAAAGTATATCCTGTGTACCCCTCAAAAGGTGGTCTGGATGCAAAAACCATTGAATTATGTATACAAAAGTGAGTAAAATGGGACGAAACAAGTGAAGTAGTGGTGAATTTTAAGCCATGACTCAATGTGTTGATTTTGCAAAAGGTATGCTTTGGGTTCGTGGCTTAACTTTTGTGTGTATCTGGTAACAGGGTCCTACCCGATTTGCCAATTGATATTGACCCTCTTCCCGAAAAGTATAAGATCGACTATGGGTTGATGGAGCTACGCCAAGTAAGTTTTTTTGAAAGACCTGTATTTGATTTAATTTTCATGCTTTTCCACAGAGGCTAATGTTGACCTACTTAGAATCTACCTTCTCTCCATAGAAGTTTTGTGCTTTTGAGAAAAGGCTAACATGTCAACAAGCCCTTCAAGAGGAGTTGGGTGATGTTTGTTAGAGCTAGGTACAACTCATAGCCTCCTAATCTACAACAAAAATTCCAGATGGTTTTCATCATTAGGTCCCATGTGACACACTTTCCCCTGCAGATCTGCTGGCTGACCAGATTTGCATAGATTTGGCCTGCGTGTTGGGCAGCTAGGAAGGCCAGATGTTGGCCCTTAGGTGTGGGATGGTAATGGGTGGCCCAGTGTGTACCCATGTTGGAAATACAGGTCGTGGAGCTGGCCGACCAGCTCTACGCTTTGACCAGCCCTTCCCACCACCGGAAACAGATCTGCAGCTAGCATTTTTTGCTGGGGCACAAAGGTCTACAGAAAACTTGGGCTGAGATCTATGCAGATCAATCTCTTGGGTATCTCTTGGGAATAGGTTACAATAGTTGTATAGGATACATATTTACCATGAATACAAGAATAAGAGTAGGATACTCTGTAAATGCTTGTGTATATTGATTTCTTCTGCAGTTCATTCTGTGTTCACACTTGCATTGCACTAGTAGTCTTACACCCCACATACCATCTACATGTAGATGGTAAGAGCGCCTCATGGGGTCCCCTGCCTACTTTCGTAAATGAAAGGCTTCCAGATTTCTCCATTTATTCCAAAAGTGGACCTCTCATACCTGTCCACGAGGGCTATTATTGAGGTGGCCCGAGCAGGGGGGCGCAAGATTTACTGTTGCTTTGTGGCTTTCCACAAGGCTTTCAACACTATACCAAGGCCCCGCCTCTTTCACGGGCTCCAAGGGCTCCGCTTGCCAGAGGAGATGATTTGGGGAGTAGTGACACTTTATGAGTCTGTAACAGGAAGAGTGAGAGTACCAGGAGGGCTGTCCGACATGGTGACGAGCACTATCGGGGTGAAACAGGGGTGGCTTCTCTCACCCACTCCATTTGGATTGTACATTGATGAGTCCAGTGATTTTATAGACAGATCAGGGGGGCCGGGAGCCACATTATATGGTACAGTGATACCTCTCCTCTTATATGCTGACGACATGGTGCTGATTTCAGATTCGGTGGCTGGATTGCAGCGCTTTCTAGAGGCTTTGCAGGCCTTCTGTGAGCAACAGGAATCGGGATCTCATGGTGAATCTGGGCAAGACCAATGTTATGGTTTTTAACACATCCAGGCCTGTAGTGAAAGCCATGAGGAGTGCCATGAGTTTTGTTTATGGGGGTGACACAATGGAGATTGTGGACTCATATGTTTATCTTGGAGTCACATTCATGGGACCCATTTTCAACATGAAACCAGCTGCCTCGGCCTGCATCACGAGGGGATATGCAGCCCTAGCCTAGAGAGAGAATGTTTTCAGGCCCATTTCCAGGAGCCCAGTACGAAAGGGTGCCTCTTTGACACTCTGGTGACACCGGCAGCTATGTATGGAGCAGCATTTTGGGGACCAGATCTTGGGTGGATGGAGTGGAGTAGCAGGTCATGATGTACTCGAGGATGATCAGAAGCAAACCATCAGTACCACACCAGGTTGTCATAGCAGAGTTTGGAGCTTTCCCCTTGGTAGTAGAGGCTCTCTTCCAGACAGTGACATATATACAGCGGATCTACACCGTGGGCCATGATGGACTCCCATGCTTAGCACTTGAGTCATCATGGAGACTCGCAACAGATGGTCAGCTCACTTCATGGTATGCTAGGGTGTCGAGATGGTTCCAGATATATGGTTTCCAGATTGACCGCCTTCCACCCTTCAACTATAGCTTGGATGCTCCCCTCTTGCCTCTCACACGTCAGGTGATTAACTGCCTCATACGAGCTGACCTCTCACGAATGGAGACCCATATCACATGGCAGGCACCCGAGCATCTTGGGACCAAGAAGCAACTCTACAGAGGTTTTTCTATGGTTCACAACTGATGGCTTCATTCAGAAGCCTGGGTTATGTCACATGCCATGAGGACAGCTATTGGGCAGATCTGGGTCTTTTCATGCAGGCTTAGAGTGGAGACTGGGAGAGCTGAGGGTATTGATAGTGGACTGCATATGCACACTTTGTTCCCTAGAGGTGGAGACTGAGGAGCACTATGTTTGCAGATGCCCGGTGTATTATGAGATACGTGGGAGATTCCACTCTGTTCAGAGAGGGTTTTGGGTCATTATCCAGAGTAATCTACTATCCAGATCAGCGTTGTCTTGGGCTCTACCCTCTGGAGTTGCGTAGACACAGGGACTAGTTGCTTGGATCACGTTGACAGTGTCCGGGCAGAGAGACCTTGCAGGCTCGGATCACGAGCTTTTTCTCCCACATTCAGGAAGCCTCTTGCTGCCGCCTGAGAGAGGAACATACCCAGGACCCCCCACCTCTCAGACGAGTCAGACAGTGCACACAAGAGCCTTTCCGTTTTCCTAGCGTTACCATAGACCAGGCGGTTCAGATGCAGCGAGCTAAGCACCCAAGATCTTCTGGCCGCATAGGCGCTCTCCCCGTCAGCTCCAAGTCTAGGAGATGCTCCGGCGATACAGAGATGCCCACACAGGACATGTGGACATTGATGTCCTTTACACAGTTCCTGAGGATGATGATGAGACCTCTCCACCAACCACCCTAGCTTGATGTTCCTTGGACCTTGAGTCGTCGTGCTATTGTATTTCTGATTATGTATTTCTGAGGATGCTACTTGGATTTGTAGCTAGTAGTCTACTTTCCAGTGTTTTATTTTTCTATTTTAATAGGATCAGTGTAATACTTGGATACTTGGTAACAACCTTTTTGTTTCATAGACCCTAGTGGTCTTTTGAAGACGTTAATAAAAGGTTCTCTCTCTCTCTTGTAGAAATATAAAAGCAAGTGCAAAACTAGAAATAAAACAAGAGCAAATGAAATACAAAGAGTTACCTTGAGATGAGTGTAGACAAGACACAAGATTGATGCTTTCATTGATGTGACACCTACAATATATAGGTGAGAAGTACAAGATTGAGTAGACTGACTTATGGGATAAATGTAGAGGTGCCACATGGCACTAGACTCAAGACAAAAAGACTTAAGTGAAACTAGACTAGAAATAGTACACCTAGTGTGCACTTATTTCCAACACCCTCCTTAAGTGGACACTAGGAGGAAGACAAAAAAGACAAGATTAGAAGATAGACATAAAGACTGATAGACTGAGAGACAAGACATGAGAGACAAGAAGATCCTGAGACACCCCTCCTCAAGTGATATCCTCATATGGGTCCACAAGGGTAGGGACAAGATGGATCTAAAACAAGACACAGTCAGATTCATAGACAGATAGACAGACAACAGATAGATAGACAGACAAGACTAGACAGACAACAGATAGATAGACAGACAACAGATAGATAGACAGATGACTGACTGTAGACAAGCAGATGGACCTTGAAGACAACCCCTCCTCAAGGGCAATCGCTGCCTCTTGGGTAGGGACAAGAGAGAGGTCAAAAAGCATAATGAGTAAGACACTAGAACCCCTTGACCTACATCATCGGTGGTCAAAGTGGTAGACAAGAAAGGTGAAGTAATCAGAAAGCCCATTCCTCATCATGTGAGGAATGAACAGCAAGATCTGCTGTTGTAGATGCTGCAGCAACATGTGCTGAGGCAGATGCAGGGGCTGATATAGAGGTTTTAGAGTAGCAGTCCTTTTCCCGGTGATTATCACGGCCACAAATGGTGCATGGATGAGCCTTGAAGCAGTCCTTCTCCAAATGATTAGTTTTTCCACAATGGGTGCAAGGCTTTCTTACCTTAGATCCTCCTTTCTTTGCTAAAAATGCAGTGTCAGTTACCTTTTGTTGTTTTGTTCTTTCCTCCTCTTGGAGAGCATTGATGATACCTTCAAGAGTAGGATTATTGTGATACTTGAAGGTAGTGACAAGAGTAGCATAGGTATCAGGTAAGCTTTTGAGAAGCACAGCAATAGCAATATCTTCGGAGATGGGGGACTTCACTGAAGCAAGCTGAACCATAAGACTGCGAAAATAATTGACATGAGAGGCTATAGTAGCTCCCTCCTGCATATATAGATCAAAGAATGAGATCATAAGTGCAATCTTAGAATTTTTAGAGCGGGGTCCAAAGAGGGTATCCAAAGTGATCCATGCTCGAGAAGCAGACTGTATGTCGGAGATGTGATGAATGTAATCATCTCCAAGACCGAGCAGGATGATAGCATAGGCTTTGTCATTCTTAGCAGTGGGAGCATAAGTGATAACTTGCTCAATGTCGGAATCTTCGGGAGCAGCATGGTGAACAATGTCCCAGAGACCTTCTTTCATAAGATGGCACTTGATTTTGATTTGCCAAGTATGAAAGTTGGAGCCATTGAATTTGTCGATAGACATGAGAGAATGAGTAGAAGAGGCCATGTGGGAAGGTCTTACCTCTTGCTAAAATGCAAGGGCAGTGTCTATTCCCTTACAAGATTGCAGAAATGAATGAAAGAAGAGATCCAAACTGTTTTTAGAAGCCGGCTCTCTCACCACTTGTCAAGGCCATAGCATTTGACAGCCTATCGAAGCATGAGGAACTAGCAGTTTGTAGATAAAAAAGGACTAATCAGCAAACTGATGGAGACAATGCACAATTACCTTTAGACTCTTCAAGGGGAAGCAATGGCAGAACTGAATGCAGCAAAAAAATAGCTCGTTTAGGAGGACAGTCGATCTGCAGCTTCTTTGAGATGATACACACCCTTGAGTTGATGAAGAAGGCAGCCAAAGATGGGCTGCAACAGTATGGTGGGCAGCAGCAGCTCCAAGTGAGAGAGCAGTAGCAGCTTCACGAAAGCAACAGAAGTATGCAGCAGCTACTGAAATCAGGCTGGCGCAGGGTGGACAGTAGATTCAGGTCAGCGCAGCCTTGAGATAAATGGAGCCGGCGCAGGGTGGACAGCAGATTCAGGTTGGCGCAGCTATGAGATGAGTGGAACCGGCTGGTCCTACAGGCTGAGCGCAGCTAGGGAGAAGCTATGGCAGGCAACCTAGCTCTGATACCATGTAGAAATATAAAAGCAAGTGCAAAACTAGAAATAAAACAAGAGCAAATGAAATACAAAGAGTTACCTTGAGATGAGTGTAGACAAGACACAAGATTGATGCTTTCATTGATGTGACACCTACAATATATAGGTGAGAAGTACAAGATTGAGTAGACTGACTTATGGGATAAATGTAGAGGTGCCACATGGCACTAGACTCAAGACAAAAAGACTTAAGTGAAACTAGACTAGAAATAGTACACCTAGTGTGCACTTATTTCCAACATCTCTCTCTCTCTCTCTCTCTCTCTCTCTCTCTCTCTCTCTCTCTCTCTCTTCGCTGTTCGCTTCTGCCGCCCTCTCTCTCTCTCTCTCTCTTCGCTGTTCGCCCTCGCTCGCTGTTTGCCCCTGCTCGCCGCCCTCTCTCTGTTTCACTTCCGCCGGCCTCTCCCTGTTCGCTTTTCGCCCCTGCTCGCCGCCCTCTCTCCCTCTATTCTCTTCCGCCGCCCTCTCCCTCCCTCCCTCCCTCTCTCTCTCTCTCTCTCTCTCTCTCTCTCTCTCTCTCTCTCTCTCTTCGCTGTTCGCCCCTGCTCGCCGCCCCCCGCCCCCCCTCTCTCCCGCCTCTCTCCCTCTGTTCGCTTCCGCCGCCCTCTCTCTCTCTCTCTCTCTTCGCTGTTCGCCCGCCTCTCTCCCGCCTGGGCTGGCCCGCCCTCTGCCTCCCTCGTCCCACCGACCCTTCCTCAGGCCCCCAAGGCAGCAACATAACTCTCTCTCTGCTGAATCTCTTCTCTTTTCTCTACATGGCTTGACCCCCCCCCCCCCCCCCCCCCCGCGCTGCGCGCAGGTGTCATGGATTAATTTCTAGTCCATTGGCTGTGGGAAGTACTGCAAAAAGTCATGGCCAAGACCGGAGTTAAAGAGGAGCTCGTGAAGGTGGAGGACAAGCTCAGCACAATTATCAAAGAAAACAAGAAGATGGTCGACTCTTCCGTTACCGCAATCATAAACCGCCTCTCCAAACTCGAGAAGGGATTTGACAAAATCCAAGAGCTCGAAGAGAGAACATCCGGGCAAGAGGCTGAGATTTCAGCCTTCAAGGAGGAACTAGTGGAGGCCAAATTGCATGCTAAAAGTCAAGCGGCTGAAATCTCAACCCTCAAAAAGGAGTTGGAAGCCACTTCACAAGGCAAGCTGGAGGATGGAAAATTTCAGCCCTCCTTTATTGAAGAGCTGAATACCATCAAGGAACAAATGAGGATCATTTGAGAGGAGGAGGAGCAACATAAAGAGAAGACATCTTCATGGGTGGAGGTGATCACAGAGACACAAAAGAAGATGGATGAGGCGGAGAAATGGATCGAGGTCGCCAAGAAAGGGAAAGGTAAAGAATCGCCACCCATCCCCACTCCCACCATCATCAACATGACCCTTGAAGAGGAGCAAAGGAGGAAGACCCGGGCCTTACATGTACGAGTGTCCGGTCTGAAAGACCGTGATGATGTGGAAGGGGAAACCAAGGAGCTCTTCTCTATGATGGGCATTGAAGCCACGCACACAAAGGCATGGAGAGTGGGAAAGAAGAGAGAAGGTAGTGGCGAATCTTCTAAGGAGAGAGCACTTATCATTCGTTTCCCCTCCATGGAAGCGAAGAAGGACTTCTTGAAGAGACGTCCTACACTCAAGAAGACGGGAATATTTCTTGGAGATGACCTCACACTCTCGCAACTTGCCCACATGAAAGAAGTTATACCCGAGATAAGGGCAGCCCGAGAGAAAGGGAAAGTGGCCTTCTATAGAGATAGTAGAGTGGTGATTATGGAGAGGCGCTCTTCATGACGGCGTGAGACCTATGGGACTACACTCAAAGTTGCTACTTGGAATTGTAATGGATCTCCACGCCTTGATGTAGGGGCTTTTGAGGATAGTTTCACTGGGAGGGACATCATCTTCTACTGTGAGACGCATCATGCTCCTGGACAACAGTCCATGCCACATGTTAGTGGATACCGATGGGAGACGGCTTGTAGACAGGAGACTCGTTCATAGCATAGAGGACGGGGCTCAAGAGGAGTGGCAGTATTGTTTAGAGAGGAGCTGTAGCCACTGATACATATAGTCCGTAGAGATGAGCAGGCTAGGTACATGTGGGTTAGACTGAGGGCAGAGACGGGCAGATATCTCTACATTGTTGTATGCTATTTTGCTCCCTAGTACATCAGTGTATGCATCACCTAGCGGGCAGTCTCCCTTTTCTATTTTGGATGATGACATTTGGGAGTTCTCCAGGGATGGTGACATCATTCTCCTGGGGGACTTCAATGCCAGGACCGCCCATAACCAGATAGTATTTTATGATACCTCAAAGGAGATGTTGAGGGAGCTTGATGTTAGGGATGTGGGCCTATCTAGACTCTCACAGGATGAGGAACATACAGTGTATGGCGGTATTTGATAGACATGGGGACTGCACATGGATTGGCCATCTTGAATGGCCTGCAGAGATTCCCGACAGCGGGCGGTTTCACTAGCTTTCCACATCGGCATGGTGCTAGTACAGTGGACTATGTTATGGCTCAGCCCAGTCTCATTCCCTCTTTTCAGGATTTTATGGTAGGCACTAGGCCGGTTGGAGTAGCAGTGGATCATGGTATCTTGTCCTTCACTCTCACATTTCAGTTCAGCACTGCTCCATTGGGACAGGTCTCCACACACACTCGTTATACCTTTACGAGGGAGAGTGACACCGTGTACACGGATGAGATATACAGACGCTTATGTGCTGAGGAGCTGGGATGGCCATTAGATGAGCTCACTCGGATATTGATAGAGACGCTTCATGCTGCAGCATCAGAGGCATATCCCCATAGTCAGCCTACACGGAGAGGATCTGGGAACATGCCCCAGAACAGCTGGTATGATGAGGAGTGCAGAGAGATGAGGATTAGATTACAGAGAGAGGTGCTCATGGGTGTTACCACTCATAGACAGTCACGGATTACCTTCCGGTGCCTAGTGCGACGGAAGAAGAGGGCTTATCTTGCTCAGTTAGAGAGGGATTTGTATTAGTTATTTATGAGTCAGGACTGAGGCGAGGCATGGAGACTATTCCATGAGCATTCACCATCACCAGCCATTACCTCCACAGAGATTTGGGGTGAGTATGCAGCATCCCTGTACAGAGCACCAGGACAGCCGCCCCTGCCAGACCCATCGGAGCCATGCCCAGAGACATGTGCTTATTTTATTGCTGAGATGGTAAGGAAAGCTATTGACAGGATGAGGACTAGGAGAGCATATGATCATGATGGTTTGGTAGCAGAGCACTTTATTCATGCCAGAGATATGCTTGCAGAGCTTATTGCTATGATGTTTAACCGAGCCATGTGTGAGGGTTTTCCTGAGACTTGGAATATGTCTACAATTGTGCCTATCTTCAAGTCAGGGGATCCCATGCTTCCTGGGAATTATCGTACCATCATGATTGGTCACACATTGGCTAGATTATATGCATCTATTCTTGAGCAGGAGTTGAGTAGATGGGCAGAGAGAGAGGGCATACGTGCATCAGGAGGGCAGGCAGGGTTCAGGAGAGGTTTCTCCACTCTTGACCATATCTTGACACTCAGAGCTATTATTGAGGAGGGCAGATTATATGTAAGGAGGATTTATTGTTGCTTTGTGGATTTCCGCAAAGCTTTTGACATAGTACCGAGAGCCAGACTGATGCGCAGACTCAGGAGATGGGAGTGCCCACAGAGCTGATTTGGGGAATCATGGCTTTATACAGGACAGTTGTGGGACAGGTACGTACTACTCAGGGTATATCTGAGATGGTTCACTCCACTATTGGGGTGAAACAGGGCTGCCCCCTTTCTCCCACCTTATTTGGGATGTACGTGGATGAGGTTTCAGACTATGTAGAGCGGGAGGGTGACAGAGGAGCACAGCTAGCAGGGACATGGATTCCGCTGTTATTGTATGCTGATGATATTGTGCTGATCTCAGATTCTCCAGAGGGGATGCAGCGTCATTTGGATGCATTGTGCACGTTTGCACGGGACAATGGATTGTCTGTTAACCTTGGTAAAACCAAGGTGATTTTGTTTAACACCACAGCACAGTGGGTTAGGAGGTCAGTACCCATCTTTACATATGGTCAGGAGACAGCGGAGTATATAGATGCATATACTTACCTTGGTGTGGTTTTTAGTGGCCCACTATTTTCCTTGAGGAGAGCAGCGGAGGCCAGATTGACCAGAGCTTATGCAGCATTGGGGAGACTAGAGAGGATGTGTTTGCAGTTTCAGTTTCAGGAACCTCGAAGAAAGCTCTGGCTCTTTGACACTTTGATCACTTCAGCCATGCTGTATGGAGTGGAGATATGGGGAACCTCAGTGGATCACCACAGTCGAGCTGGTAGCACTGATGGATGGAGATGTATGGAGAGGACCTTGGTTTCTATGATTTCCCGGATGATTAGAGCCAAGGCCTCTGTACCACATGATATTATCCGTGTAGAGATGGCTGCCCCCCCCCATTGGCAATAGAGGCACTCACTCGATCAGTCTCCTTTATACATAGCGCTTGGGCTCTCCCTAGAGACAGATATGCTCGCTTAGCCCTGGAGTCTTCACGACAGTTGGCATCACAGGGAGACGGATCATGTTGGTATGCACAGATGACAGCTTGGTTCCAATTGTATGGCTTTAGTATGGATAGGCTACCTCCATTTCAGTACTCCCTGGATGCACCCTCCCTCTCTCTCACACGGGCAGAGATTACTAGACTTATCAGGCAGGACTTGACTCAGCTGGACACTAGGAGGACATGGATACAGCCGACACACGAGCTTGGTACGAAGATGGCTTTCTATAGAGATCATCTTCTCCAGCTCACGGAGGATGGGTTTGTGATTAGACCCAGCTACATGGATACTCATCTTTCTCATGGGGTACGGTGTGCTATTGGTCAGATGCGCACATCCTCACACCAGCTAGAGATTGAGACTGGCATATTCAAAGGAGTACCAGCTCAGGCCAGGATTTGTTAGTTGTGCTAGATGGAGCCAGAGACAGAGTTACATTACATATGTCACTGTCTAGTATATTATGAGATACGAGGCCGTTTTCATTGCCTGTTCAAAGAGGGTTTCGGACCACTTTCCAGAGTCATGAGATACCAGGATCAGAGATGCCTCGGATTTTACTTGCTGGAGCTGCGTAGACATAGAGAGGGTCTCTTGAGAGGGAGGGGATCAGAGAGGGAGAGATACCTACAGAGGCAGATTACAGACTTCTTTCGACCAGAGATTGAGCAATCAGGCCAGCAGGCATTGCAGCTTGCCCCAGAGTATAGCCGCACCAGAGGTACACTATTGATTGGGCTATAGAGCTGGGGCAGTCCAGGCGCCCTAAGATGAGAGGCCCATCCTGACACTGGCGGAGACTACAACAGAGGATCAGGACCATACTAGCACGGCATGGGAGACGTCCAGTCAGAGTACTCACCATGGAGAACATTGAGGATATCCGCCATCGACCGATGAGAGACATCTTTGGATAGTGGTGTATATGATGCTTACCTTTGTTGTTGGAGTTTTCCTTTCCAGATGATGCTTACCTTTGTTGTTGGAGTTTTCCTTCCCAGATGTTATTCATTAGGAGCTCCTAGTATCTTACTTTTCCTCATAGTTGTTGTTTCAGTTTCAGTTAGTTGTTTAGTTGTTTTAGCTTTTCTTACATAGACATTGTATTAGATCCACCAATTGTTGTAACCTTTTTGGTCTCATAGGTCATTTTGGCCTTTTGAGGACGTTAATATATCATTTCATTTCATTTCATTTCATTTCTCTCTCTCACTCTCTCTCTCTCGGTTTGGCATGCAGATGGAGGCACTCCCTCCGTTCCAATATAGCATAGAGGCACCCTCCTTTGCTCTTAGCGGCATAGAGCTGAACAGTGTCATCAAGAAGGACATCGTGAGACTTGATACTTAGAGGACTTGGCACACCCGTCCAGCCCCTTACTTTTTACAGGGCCTATTTTCTTCGCTTTACAGAGGACGGCTTCATCACACACCCGCACTACATGGACACACATCTGTCATTTGGGGTGCGATGTGCGATTGGACAGATCCGCACCTCATCCCATCAGTTGAGAGTGGAGACAGCCAGATTGGGCCAAGGGGAGCTGCACCAGAGGACAGGATATATCAGCTTTGTCACACAAAGGCTAAGACAGAGGCCCACTATGTATGCAGATGCCCAGTATACTATGAGATTAGGGGGAGGTTCCATTGCCTCTTCCGAGATGGATTTTGACCACTTTCCAGGATCATGGATTTCCCAGACCACAGATGCTTGGGACTTTTCCTCCTGGAGATTCGTAGACACAGAATCTCCCTTTTGCGGCCTAGATCAGCGGTGCCCGTTACGCTATGCCTAAGAAGAAAGATAGAATTATCATAAAACTATGAATAAACCATTAACATAAACATATTAATAGAGCTCTCACCAACTTCTTCCAAACCCACTACACCCAACCTTCAGGCTGATGTAGGAGCTCGGCCGAGAGGAGTGACACTAGACAGAGCGCCCTCGACCTCATGGTCCCTGCCCACGCCTGCGTTACTATAGGAGGATCAGAGCCATCATCTCCCACCACCATAGGACTTTCTCCCGCCAGCCTAGCTTTACTACATTGGGTGCCATGTTGCAGCGTCCTATCCGAGAAATTTTAGGGTGATATGAGAGCTGGACACTTTTTGTTTTGAAATTAGATCTAACATTTCAGCTCTTATAACTTTCTTTGATTTTTATTTTTAGTACCCATGATGATGTATTTCATGGACATGATGTAACCTTTTGGGTCTCATAGGTCATTTTGGCCTTTTGTAGACGTTAATACAACTCTCTCTCTCTCTCTCTCTCTCTCTCTCTCTTCGCTACCTACAGGTCCCTCGCCCTAATTTCGTCGCTTTCTCTCTCCGCCTCCCGTATCCCACCCACCCCCTCCACCTCCCGTTTCGCTGCTGTATTTAGTGCCTTCCGCACTTGGGCACTGCCCCTCCGCCTCCCGTATCCCACCCACCCCCTCCGCCTCCTGTTTCGTTGCAGTATTTAGTGCCTTCCGCACTTGGGTGCTGTCCCTCCGCCTCCCGTATCCCACCCACCCTTCCTCAAGCCCCCAAGGTAGCAACATAATTTTCTCTTAGGCCCCCAAGGAGGCAGCAGCATAACCCTCTCTCTCTCTCTCTCTCTTTTGCGCTCTCTACAGAAGAGCTACCACTCTGAGCTTCAGCGCCATCATCTGCCTCCTCTTTTGGAGTACAATGGCACCTACACCTACCCGATCATCCGAATGGGAGGGCTTGTATGGCAAGTTGACCGACATCATAGACAAGATGGAAAAACACTTTTCAGGACAAAAGGAGAAGAGTGTGTTAGGGGATTTATCAAAGGAGGGGTTGAAAGTGATCAAGGACATAATGGTATGGCAAGAAGACACGTATTTAGGTGAAATCAAAGCATTACGAGAGGAATGGTCAACCATGCAAATGGAGATCTCTCAGCTTAAGGAGAAGGTTCAAGGGATTAAAGAACAGGAAGATGGAGAGATCAGCCCTGACATCGAAGAAATCAAGGCTGAGCTCAAGAAGGGGTTTGTTGAGGTGGTGAAGGAGGAGGTGAAGGTGGAAACAGCTAAGGTGAAACATGAAATTCAGCAAGAGGCTGAAAAGGATTGGGTGGTGGTCCAAACAAAAGGGTGAACGGCTTTGAAGAATGCCACCCTTGAGGAGGAGAGAATGCATTGGGTACGCCGATTGAACGTGCGGGTGACAGGCATGCCGGAAGGGGAAGGCTCTACTCTAGAAGAGGATGGGAAAATGCTATGCAAGAAATTGGGATACGACGAAGGTTAGACAGCCTTCAAGAAAGCTTGGAGAGCAGGCAGAGACACTTCTAGTCCACGGCCTCTAATATTACAGTTTGAGGATGACACAGGGAGGGTTACATTCTTGAAAAAAGGGGTAATAGCTAGAGGTTTACCTGGGGACAGAATTTACTTGGATGATGACCTTAGCAAGGCACAAGTGGCACATCGCAAACAAGAGATGCCGAAAGTGAAGGCGGCACGAATGGTGAGTAAAAAAGCCTTCTATCGTGACGGTCATGTCATCATTGATGGCAAGATCGTCGAATAGGGACTCGTGGCCTATGAGACAAAGGTAAAGATGTCAGTGTGGAACTGCAATGGGTCACTATGGTCAGATCCATGGCGTTTTGAGGAGGTGGTGGGAGATCGGGACATTATTTTTCTCACAGAGACACACCAAAGGCGAGAGAAGTTTGCCGAGGGTGACAGGCTATACGTGGGAGTCTGACTTTAGAGGATAGACTAGATGGGTAGTAGGTGTTCGAGGATCGGGGGGAGTGGTTGTACTTTTTAGGGAGGAGCTCCGGGCACGAGTTACAGTGATGAGCCGAGATGAGGAGGCTAGGTTCATGTGGGTCAGAGTGCAGCTCACGGATACGAGGGCGATATATATTGTTGTATGCCATTTCTCACCAGATGGCTCACTTTTTGCTCAGGGGAAGCGTCATAGAGATCAGATGGAGGATGCTGTAGCAGAGGAGGGGGAGATATTCACAGCATTGTCGGAGGGGATAACGGAGTATAGGAGGAGGGGGGATATTTTGCTAGTGGGAGACTTTAATGCCAGGACCCAGAGTAGACAGTGTGAGGTGTAATGCATGGAGGATCCACATTTGAGGGGGCTGGATGAGGAGGACCTTGGGATACAGAGATCTTCAGAGGATCGAGGGGAGATCAAAAAACATGGGAGACAGCTATTGGTGTTTGGTGCGCATCATTGGCTCATTATTTATAATGGGCTCGAGAGGTGGCCAGGCTCAGGAGCCTACACTTGTTTTCCATATAGAGGGGGGAGCATTGTTGACTACATTCTTGGTCCCATAGAGACCATGAGTCTCGTGGACTCTTTTTCCATCCCTACTTGTCCTATTGGGGTGGACCATACATACCTGCTACTATCTTTACGAGCACATCCTTCTAGTTCTACCACTTTACCTACTACTAGTACATCACATGGCCCTACTATATATTTCACACATGATTGTGATCATCTATATAGTACTTCTATCTACCGAGGCCTTCTTCATCTAGACCCACACTCGTCTCTTGACACTCTTACTGCACGGCTTACAGATTTATTACATACATCCGCCCTATTGAGCTTCCCACATTCCTGTAGAAGAACTGCCAAGAGTAACACTGGAAAGATGCCCCAAAATAGTCGGTACGATGAGCTTCCCACATTCCTGTAGAAGTACTGCCAAGAGTAACACTGGAAAGATGCCCCAAAATAGTCGGTACGATGACGAGTGCTACTCGTTCACGTCTCAAATGGGAGGTGGAGGTGTGAAATCTCGAGCCCCAAGGCACAAAGACTTAACCAATCTTTAACTCGCCGTAAGAACGCATGTTCGAGGAAACCAAACACTGGGACATGTACCACTTATTTTTGAGCAACGATTCAGCTGAGGCTTGGCGGAGGCTACGGGAACACTGTTCACACACCCCTATCTCTGACCCGGAGATCTGGCATATGTATGCTCAGTCACTATATGATGTGTGAGATCAGCTGCCTATGCCCTATCCTTCAGAGCCTCGGCCCACTCACTCTACTTTCTTTATAGTAGATATGGTCAAGAGTGCACATTTTTCATATGCAGCCCGACATGGTGGCACCATTTATAGCACATCTCTTTAACAAGGCTATCGTATAGGGGTTCTTGCTTGCATGGACTTTACACACTATTGCCCCTATCCATAAGGCTGGTGACCTTATGGATCGGGGTAACTACAGGACTGTGATGGTGGGCCACACATTGGCCAAACTTATGGGTCGGTCATTGAGCATGAACTCAGTAAATTGGTAGAGATCTCTGGATTTAGAGCTACTGGGTAGGCTGGTTTCCGCCGAAAAATCGGTAGAACCAAACAAGTACTCACCCACCCATAATTGAAATGCCTTTCTTAACTTTAGCTTTAGAAAACAGATACGTACACACTCCTCTTTAAAACTTTAATATAAAAAAATAATCCATTGACAAAACAGATATGATCACAGATTTCATAACTCAAAATTTCCATTCAATCCCTTGTTTCACAAAAATAGTACCACTCTGGACTCTCCGTTTGGGACCAGCTGGTCAGCAACGAGATCCAGTAACAGATTACAGATTACAATAATCATTTCATCAACATACATATATATATCTTCCTCGACATACGTACACTCCACTCTTGATCATATCTTCACACTCAGGAGCCTCATAGAGGAGGCGAAGGCACATAGACGTAGATTATATTGCTGCTTTGTGGATTTCCGCAAGGCATTCGACACTGTGCCTCGTGACAGACTTATGCAGAGATTGCAGACACTGGGGGTACCATCAGAGATGATACGGGGGATTATTGCTTTTCATGAGAGAGTTGTGGGCCGTGCGCGATGCCCGGGTGGATTATTAGAGGAGCTTCCTAGCACTATTGGTGTTAAGCAAGGATGTCCATTATCTCCCACCCTGTTTGGATTATACATTGATGAGCTAGCAGATTTTGTGGGTAGAGGGGGGTAGTGGAGCATCTTTGACAGATCTATATGTAGCTTTGATGCTTTACGCAGACGATGTAGTACTTTTCTCGGATACACAGCAGGGGTTACGCGTCATAGAGAGCGGCTACTACAGTAGCTCCCACAGCGGAGGGATACATCTCAGACACGGATCACTACCTTGTTCCAGCCACTCAGTGGTGGGACATCCTCCACAGCTCCTTCGGTCCAAACCCGGGTCACTCGGAGATGCACTATCTCTACATCTAGTAGTAGAGGAGTTACATCAGCCCGAGCAAGAGAGCAGCTACGATCCAGGAGACGCCCCCGTCCATCGGGCCCTCGCCTCCCAGGTCTCCACCAGATATAGATTGATGAGATCTTGAGGAGACATAGCAGAGAGGGCAGACCCTAGATTGATCTAGCATAGATTGGGAGATATCTTGCCCCTAACCCGATGTATAACATCCTACACCCAGTCATTGGCACCGGTTGGAGCTAGATGCTTTATTGGATGTATTTACCCCCCCTTCCTTCCACCCATCCCATAGTAGTTAACCAGAGCCCTGCATGTGATTTATCTCCACATTATAGAGTACTTCGTACTTTTTTTCTTTTTGTGTCCATTTGATGTCCATTGAGACATGATGATGATGTACATAATTTTTGTCTCATAGGCCGTTTTTCGGCCTTTAGAAGACGTTAATAAAATCTCTCTCTCTCTCTCTCTCTCTCTCTCTCTCACACCTCCTCACAGTGGATAAGTAGATCTGCAGGACAGTTTACATACAGTGGAGAGCCTGTGGAGTATGTTACCTCATATGCATACCTTGGGATCACTTTTGCTGGACCTCAGTGCTCGATGCGGAAGGCGGCCGAAGCTAGATTGATGAGGGGATATGCAACCCTTGGCTCGCTAGAGAGGCAATACTCACAGATATAGTTTCAGGAGCCGAGGAGGAAGCTTTGGCTATTTGATACTCTAGTTACACCTGCACTACTGTATGGTGCCGCCATCTGGGGTCCTAGCTTATACCGCAAGAGGAGACAGAGGAGAGAGCCGACCGAGACAGACGCAGAGGAGGTATATGATGGGTAGAAGCCGATGGAGAGGTCCCTAGTGGCAATGATCTCACGCATTATTAGGAGTAAGCCATCAGTGCCACATGAGATTGTGCGGGTAGAGATGGGGGTTGCACCGATAGTGACAGAGGCTCTATTCCAGACAGTGACATATTTGCACAGGCTATAGGAGCTTCCACTTGATAGATACCCCCGGCTAGCCCTGGAGTCCTCGAGACAGTTGACAGTCGAGGGAGATACAGAGTGCTAGTATGCACAAGCAAGCACTTGGTTTGGCATGCACGGTATGCATAGTCACAGGGGACGCCGGGGACGGAGCCTAGGAACGCTGGGACGCCGAAACGGAACGACGCAGGGACGGGGACGGACAGACGTCCCCCGACAGGCGTTTCAAACAGGGGACGGCGCAGGGACAGGGACGGCTGTCGGGGACAGCCTGTGCGGGGACGGCAGAGAGCCGTTGCGCCTGTGCCTGCGCCCGTTTCTAGCCGTTGCA
Source organism: Cibotium barometz (assembly GCF_041138505.1). Taxonomy (NCBI): domain Eukaryota; kingdom Viridiplantae; phylum Streptophyta; class Polypodiopsida; order Cyatheales; family Cibotiaceae; genus Cibotium; species Cibotium barometz. The sequence goes on along the minus strand of NC_141058.1, from coordinate 44,608,309 downwards.
CCTGCGCCTGTCGCCTGCCTGCCCCTTCGTAGCCGTTTATGGCTGTTGGGCCTGGGCTCTTCTAGCCGTTTATGGCTGTTGGGCCTTGGCCCTCTCTCTCTCTCTTGCCCTTGAGGCTTTCCTCTCTCTCTCTTGCCTATCTATATAAGAGCCCACCTCTACAAGGCTACAAGCACATACAAGTTCATAACTCTCAAGGCTCATTGCTCAAGCTTTCAAGGCTCAAGCTTCTTGAATCTTCTCTCTTCCAACTTCCAAGTTCCAAGCTCTAGGGCCTAGGCTCTCACCTCTCCCTCAAGCCTCTTGAGTCTTCCAACTTCCAAGTTCCAAGCCTCTAGGTTCTCTCTCTCTCTCTCTCTCTCTCTCTCTCTCATTCCTCAAGGCTCTCTCTCTCTCTCTCTCTCTCTCTCTCTCTCTCTCTCTCTCTCCCCTAAAGGCTCAAGAGTCAAGCCATCTTCAACCATGGCATCCTCCTCACGTGCCGGGGCTTCTCGTAGAAGGACAACGGGATGGACATGGTGGGAGGAGGTAAACTACACCACATCCGTTCATGGAGGCGGTTCTCGGCCATGGGTATGCAAGCTTTGCCCGTACCGGCGAATGGGTGGCGCCGACAAAGTGCGAGCCCACCTCTTGCATGAGAGTGGGCATGAGGTGAGGTTTTGCACGAATGTCACGCCCGAGAAGAGACGGGAACTTCTTGACAAGCTTAGCGTCTACGAAGCGGTCGAAGCGACAAGAAGGACACCACGAGTGGCCGTGGATCCCGCGACGATGGGGAGAGGAACTCAAGCCTCTACCATGGAGTCATGTGGTGGATCGGGATCATGCACACCATCACCTTCACCATCAAGTCGGAATGTTACTCCATCCACGACACCGGCACCCTCCATCTCCACGGCCTCTCAATCATTACGTGGCCCACAGCGACAATCTACACTTGGGGAGAATTGGAACCCCAAGTTGAAGGAGGAGGTGGATATGGCGGTGGCCCGCTTCTTCTTCCACGACCACATTGCCTTTCAAGCGGCTAGGTAAGTGCAATCAATCATTGCCAATTCATCATTCATGTTTTCATCATCCTAGTCCCCTTCTCATTAGTAAATTACTTTCTTGAATAGATCGGAATACTTCAAGGTAATGGTTAAGAAGATTGGGGAGTATGGCTCAACCTATACGCCCCCCTCATCCGAGAGCTTGCGCACTACATTGCTCGACAAGGAGAAGCGCATTGTAGAGCAAGCGGCCGACAACACAAAGCGGCAATGGGAGAGGAACGGAGTCTCCCTCATTGTGGATGGATGGAGTGACACCCGCAAGAGGAGTATTCACGGCATGGTTGCATATTCCCGTGGAGAGATGTACTTCATCTCATCTCATGATGCATCCGGCACTGGGAAGAGCGCGGATGTGCTTGCGGCGGAGTGGGCTACCACCATGGAGATCGTTGGCCCCGAGCATGTAGTGGACTTTGTTGCGGATGGGGAGCCTTCCAATAGGGCGGCGGGAGCTATTCTCCAAAGTATGTATGGACATGTCACGGTGTCCTTTTGTATGGCTCATTGCCTAAACAACTTCCTCAAGGACATCGGGGCATTACCATGGATCAGCCCGCTCATTGAGAAGGCCAACACCATGGTCTCCTTTGTCCTCAACCACCAAAGACTTCGGCATGAGTTCAACAAGAGGTCCTGTCTCTCTCTCCTCAAATATTCCGACACCCGGTTTGCCTACAACTTTCTCATGTTGGGCCGGTTGAAGGATTGTAGTGGTGCTTTGAGGGGGCTTTTCCTTAGCGACGAGTTTGTCGCCATGCAAGAGTCCCATACAAACACTGGCCAAGAGTGTAGGCTACGGGCGGATGACGCCTCTTGGTGGGAGCGTGTGAAGACCACAGATGCTATGGTGAGGCCCATAGTCCACCTATTGAGGATTGTAGACGCTATGCAGCCATGCATAGGCAAGGTCTACGAGGCCATGGATCGCATGATAGAGAAGTTGAAAGACTTTGTGCCTGACGAAGACAGATACGAGGAGATCCATGTCTTGTGTCTAGGAAGGTGGAATTCCTACTACTCTCCATTGCATGCAGCAGCTTATGTGGTGGACCCAGAATTCCAAGGCAACAAGCAGGAGAGCGACCGGGAGGTGAGCGCTGGATGGAGGATCATCTTGGATCGTCTTGTGCCTGATGCATCGGTTAGGCGCAAGATCAGGGACCAACTTTCGATGTACAGGTTATTTCATGGCTCCTATGGCTGTCATGATGCACAGGTTGATCGCTCCAAAGTTGGTGCTGCTCTATGGTGGTGTTGGGGTAAAGGCGTTATGCCCACCCTTATAGTGTGTACAAGCCCATAAGTTATAGTACATAGTACACTTAGTACTTTTAATGTACTAAGTGCACTATGTGTACTAGTGCAATATACATGTGTGATAGGGGAGTCACACACTCATGCCTCATGAGTTGACTTATCCCCACAACTCTCTCTCTCTCTCTCCCTTGTGCTTCTCTGAGTGTGTCTCCCACAAGTGAAACCCTAACTGTTTCTCCCCATCAACTGGTATCAGAGCCCTTAGTGATCCCTCCCTTCCTCTTCTCCTTGATAGCTGAACGAGCTGCTTGCTTTGCTGCTGTCATACTACAGCTGTGGCAGAGAGCGCTGAGCAGCTTGCATCAGGGTCACAGCATCCAGGCGGACAAGGAGTCAGTCGCAGCCAATCAAGCGAAGAGAGCTGTCGACTTCAGGCGTGTAGAAGGCGCACGGCGAAGCAAAGCGAAAGCAGCAAGCGATCGACTTCAGGCGTGTAGAAGGCGCACGGCGAAGCAAAGCGAAAGCCAGCCCAAGTCGCGTGTAGAGGCTAAGCAGCCAGGCGAACACGAAACGTAAGCGAAGGCAACTGGGCGTTAGTCGTCGGTTGGTACACGCAGGCGTGAGCGTTGGGCGAAGACGCTGGCTATTGCAGTCGGCTTCAATCATCACGCAACCGTGACATCGTGAACAGCGCCTGGCCATTAGCGAAGGGGGCGCCCGTCAACAGCACATTCACGGGCAGCGCACCTGCTTCACTGCCACAACTGGGCTGCCATGCAGCCAGCACAGCCAGAGCAGCAGCGCCCACAGCAGCAGCACTAGGCGCAGCCAGCGCCTGCAAAGCAACGTGCCTACAGCCGCCAGGTGTTGAGCGTGGAGGGCTGGTCGTGGGAGTCAGCCAGGTGCAGCCACTCTGCCCAGCAGCTGGTCTCTCTCAACAAAGCAGCACACGAATTCTGCAGCATGCCTGAAGAGCCCTCCAATAGCATCAATCTTTCTGCAGCAGCACCAAATTCATCAACCCGCCTGCAAATCAGAGTAAATCAGAAAATTACAAGGTATTCTGCTTCAATTTTTTTTTGGGATTTGCAATTGAGCAAGTACAGTAATCAATTGAGCAGGTACATGTGCCCAATTGCTCAATTTTTGAGCAAAATTGGCAAAATTGGGTGACATTGGTCACAATCAGGATCAATTTGCAGGAAATTGGTCACAATCAGGTTCAATTTGCAGGAAATTGGATGTCGAAATTTGGGGCTTTTGATGTAATTGTGCAATTAAGCACTCATACATGCTGTATGATGTGAAAAATCGCACATTTGGTCAAAATTGCAGCAAATTGCAGTGCAAATCAAGGGGCTTTTGTGCCGATTTGGTTGATTTGCATGCAGGCAATCGCATTTGATGTTGTGGATAATGTGTTGATGCCTTACAAGCACTAAATGTGCCTGTAAATCAAGGGGCTTTCATGTATTTGATGTATATGTGGCCAGGGGGAAGCATCGTGAACACTCTGGATGCCTTCATGTGCGTCAATGTACCATGCATGATCAGAAATTGATCTTAAATCAAGGGGCTTTTCAAGTTTTTATGCTTGTTGAGCTTGGCAAAGCAGCAGGCAAGACATTTATGCCTTGAATCCTCAAAAATCAGCTTGCAGTCAAGGGGCTTTTGCCCAATTTCTGTTCGGGACTGTTGTATGCAGTGTTCGGGACTGTAAAAGTCTGATTTTCACTCATTTGGACAGCCAGGAGAGCATTTATTGCTATTGTACCTGCTGGTACAGATTTGGCACAGCTTTGTGCATGTTTTGGCATGGCTGTACACTGTTTTGAGTGACCAAAAGGTTCAATTTCAGCTGCTATACTTGCCGGTACAGGTTTGGTACATCATTGGTGAGCACTTGGTACTGCTGTACAGTACTTTGGAAGGGCAAAAGAGCACATTTAAGGTGCTGTCCAAAATCTGCAGCAACCAGATTTTGGTGTTTTCATCACATAAAGTGGGAGAAAAGTTGCATTCTTGCTTCCGCAGTGGGAGATAAAGCTTGGGAGAATAACTGTGAACACTTTGTGTGCTTTTGGTGCAGCGTTTGCACACTTGCAGGGAGTCAGGCATTGACAGGTTGCATATTGCTATGGCAACCACAGGTGAGAGCTCTTCATTGCTTCACATCAAGAAGCTTGAAGGCTCGCATAATTATGATATTTGGCAAACCCAGTGCTACAATGTGTTGCTCCAGAAAAAGCAGCACAAGCCTATCAAAGAAAGGGGTGTGATGCCCGCTTCTCTTACTGCTGAAGAGTGGGAAGATATGGATGAGCTGGCAAGATCTACTATCATGTTGTCTGTGTCAGACTCATTACTTTTCAGCATTTGTGAAGAGAAGACAGCTTGGGGAATGTGGCAGAGATTGCAGGACTTGTATGCCCAACAAAGTGCCTCAAGCAAAGTGTATTGGTTGAAGAAACTCATAGGTCTTCAGATGAAGGAAGGGGCGTCTATGACAGCCCATCTCAATGAGTTTAATGGTATTGTCAGCCAAGTTATAAATCAAAAGTTGGCAATGGACGATGAGTTCAAAGCCACTTTTTTGTTATGCACTTTGCCAGAGAGTTGGGACACATTTAGGACAGCCACTAGCAATTCGAATGCTATGCTGTCATATGCAGATGTTGAGGGTGCTCTTCTTCAAGAAGAGATGAACAGGAAAAACAACTCTGTTGGAAAGTCCAATGCAATGAATGCACGAGATCCCAACAAAGGGGAAAAAGCCAAGAAAGGGGAAGGAGCAAGTCTCGCTCCAAAAAGGATTTGGAATGCCATTATTGTGGCAAAAAGGGACACATTAAAAAGCAATGCTACAAATGGAAAAATGATCAAAAAGAAAAGGGAAAAGGCAAAGACAAAGAGAAGGATGAAGCCAAAGATGTAAAGCCAAAGGGCAAAAGTGGAGTCAAGATTGAAGAAATCAATGTGTCACATGCAGGTGGCAGTGAGGATGAGGTCCTCTTTACGTCTTCACTTGATGCCCATTCACTTCTTACAGGTGGTCATGGTATGCACTCATGGATCATTGATTCGGGTGCCTCCTTTCATGTCACAGGTTGCAGAGACTTGTTTGTCAGGTATACTGCTGGCAATGAAGGAGTGGTTTATTTGGGTGATAACCATGCATGCAAGATTCTTGGCAGAGGTGATGTGAGGCTTGTATTTTCAGATGGCTCACAGCTTATGCTCCATGATGTCAGGCATGTGCCTGAGATCAAGAAGAATCTGCTTTCTACTGGACAGCTTGATGATGCTGATTATGTTACCACATTTGGTAGTGGAAAGTGGAAAATTAGTAAGGGCTCACTGGTTGTTGCCAGAGGCTCTAAGGTGGACACTCTTTATTTCATGCATGCAGGTGTTTGTCACCATGCTAATGTAAATGCAACCGAGCTGCCGGAAATTTCTATGTGGCATAGCCGGTTGGGACACATGAGTGTCAAAGGAATGGAGCAATTGTCTCGTTTGGGTTACTTACCTTCTCTAAAGTTTTCAAGTTTTCAATTTTGTGAGCATTGTATATATGGTAGGCAACTACAGTGCCCCCACAAGAAAGCTCTTGGACAGAAAGATGCTCAGTTAGAGCTTGTGCATACAGATGTATGTGAGATGCCTCAGCTTTCTTTGGGAGGGGCAAAATATTTTGTGTCTTTTATTGATGATGCCACACGCAAGGTGTGGGTTTATCCTCTTCGTTTGAAGAGTGATACATTCTCAGTGTTTCAGAAGTTTGTTGCTCTTGTTGAGAATCAAACTGGCAAAACACTGAAGGCTTTGCGTTCCGACAATGGTGGAGAGTATATGTCCAAACAGTTTCAGGACTTTTGTGATGCTAAAGGCATCAAGAGGGAGCTCTCTACTCCTTATGATCCTCCACAAAACGGGACAGCAGAGAGGATGAACAGGACCATTCAGGAGAAGGTCCGTTCTATGTTGTCACATGCTGCATTACCTCATGGTTTTTGGGCTGAAGCTGTTATGACAGCCGTTCACCTTATAAACAGGTCACCTAACACGAGGCTTGGTGGGAAAGTGCCAGAAGAAGTATGGACAGGGAAGCCTCCGCCGTCATACAAGCACTTGAGAGTGTTTGGTTGTGTTGCGTACGTGCACATACGCAGGGAAATGCGCACCAAACTTGATCCTAAGTCTCACAAATGCATATTTCTAGGATATGGTGACAGAGGTGAAATGGGGTATAGACTTTGGGATCCCATGAATAGAAAGATCATACGCAGCAATGATGTCATTTTTGATGAAACATGCATGTATAAGGAGCCTGCAAGGCAACAGGAGCCTGGCAGAGTCATCTTTGATGATGATGGACATCATGGACAACAACAAAGGGCTGTAAATCAGCCATTACAGCAGGAAAACCAGCCCTTAAATGGTGCTGAAAATGGTCCAAATGGACAGCCAGAGATGGCAGAAGATATCCCTATGGATATACCACAGTTAGAGGAGATACCGGGCATGATTTTTCAACCTTATGGCATGGAACAGGAGCCACCAATGGGTGATATGCAGGCTGGACAGCAACCTGCAAATGATGGTCATTGGGTACGGAGGTCCACAAGACCCTCCAGAGCCCCTGACAGGTTTGTTCCAGGGGTTGACTACTTAATGCTTACTGACTGTGGGGAGCCCTCATGTTACAAGGAGGCTTTACAGAGGGCAGACAAGGCTCTTTGGGAGCGTGCCATGAAGTCAGAGATGGATTCTCTGCACAAAAATGGAACTTGGAAGTTAGTGCCTTTGCCTGCAGGCAAGAAAGTTTTGCCATGCAAGTGGGTATACAGGCTCAAAGTTGCACCAGATGCAAAGCCAAGATACAAAGCCAGGTTAGTGGCTAAAGGCTTCAAGCAGGAATATGGTGTGGACTTTGAGGAGATCTTCTCTCCAGTGGTCAAAATGACCACACTTAGAGCTGTGTTAGCTTTGGTTGCACATGATGATCTGGACTTGATTCAGATGGATGTGAAGACTGCTTTTCTTCACGGTGATCTCCATGAGGAGATATATATGCAGCAGCCAGAGGGTTATGCAGTGAGTGGAAAGGAGAAGCTTGTATGCAAGCTGAAAAAGAGTCTTTATGGGCTCAAACAGGCACCAAGAGAATGGTATCATAAATTTGATACATTCATGAAATCCCAAAAATTCAGGAGAAGTGATATAGATCACTGCTTGTACACCAAGAAAGCTTTGGATGGCAGTCTATTGATCCTCATCTTGTATGTTGATGATATGTTGATTGCCGGGAAATCTCGTAAAGAGATGGATGCTTTGAAGCAGAGGCTGCATCAAACCTTTGATATGAAGGATTTGGGTGATGCAAATCACATCTTGGGTATGCGGATACTTCGGGACAGAAATCAGCATGTGTTGTATTTGTCTCAGAAGGAATACATTGGCAAAGTCTTGCAGAGGTTCAATATGGACGGGGGGAAGAAGACTAGTACTCCTTTGCCTCCATATGTGAAACTCAGTGCTATGGACAGCCCACAGTCAGATAGAGACAGGGCTGATATGGCCAAGATTCCGTATGCTTCAGCTTGTGGCAGTCTCATGTATGCCATGGTTGCTACTAGGCCGGACATTGCATTTGCAGTGGGAGTGGTTTCTAGATACATGGCCAACCCTGGCAAGAAGCATTGGGAAGCAGTGAAAGGTGTCATGAGATACCTGAAGGGCACACAGGATATGTGCATTTGCTTTGGCAAACAGGATGCATTAGTGCATGGTTGCACGGATTCGGATTATGCCGGTCATCCAGATAACGGGAAGTCTACTACCGGTTATGTATTTACATTCACAGGAGGTGCTGTGTCATGGATATCCAGGATGCAGAAGTGCACAGCCTTATCTACTACAGAGGCCGAGTATATTGCAGCCACAGAGGCTTGCAAGGAGGCATTATGGCTATCTCGGTTAGTGGTTGATTTGGGCTATACAGGGGATATTCCATTGTTGCATTGTGACAGTCAGAGTGCCATTCAGTTGGCAAAGAATCCTGTTTTTCATGCAAAGACGAAGCATGTGGATGTGAAGTATCACTTCATCAGAGAGGTGATAGAGAACAAGCAAATTCAGCTTGTTAAGATTCATACGGATGACAACCCGGCTGATCTGTTGACGAAGAGTTTGCCTCCGGAGCGGTTTGCTCATTGCAGACACTTGATGGGCATTGGATGAGGCCATTTTCAGCCTTGATATGGCCTTGTATATTATCATGTACATGCTGATTTTTTCTTTTCCTTTACTTAAGGACACTTTGCCTTTAAGTGGGAGGTTGTTGGGGTAAAGGCGTTATGCCCACCCTTATAGTGTGTACAAGCCCATAAGTTATAGTACATAGTACACTTAGTACTTTTAATGTACTAAGTGCACTATGTGTACTAGTGCAATATACATGTGTGATAGGGGAGTCACACACTCATGCCTCATGAGTTGACTTATCCCCACAACTCTCTCTCTCTCTCTCCCTTGTGCTTCTCTGAGTGTGTCTCCCACAAGTGAAACCCTAACTGTTTCTCCCCATCAGGTGGGAGGACTTTGGTTCAGATGGACCGGAGCTGCAGCAGCTTGCCATCCGCATACTTAGCCAGGCCGTCAGCTCCTCTTGCTTGGAGCAACTTTGGAGTACCTACAGCCACATTGCCTCTAGGAAGAGGAACCAACTCGGGGTAGAGCGTGCCAATGACCTTGTCTTCGTCAGCGCGAACTTGCGAATGCTTTGCAAGAGCGTGACCAAGAAGGCAGATTCCTTCACCGAGTGGGAGATGAGTCAACAAGAAGAGCAACGGGAGGATGAGGTGCAGGAGCAGCATGCCAGTGAGGATGAGACTGAGGATGAGCTTGATGCTTCTTTGGTAGCCGCACAAGCTACCCATGACCATGAGGCGAGCACTTCACGTGGATCATGATTCATGGGCCTTACTACTTAGCTCTAGCCTCTAGCCTCTAGCCTCTAGTCTTCAGCACTTTTTTGTCATTGACTCATTTGAGTCCGTCCTTGTATTTTGCCTCCTTAAGGCTTAGTCCTGACTCCCGAGTCCTGACTCTTGAGTCATGACTCATTTTGTATCTACTTAATTATTAATATGACTCAAAATCTTACCATTTTAGTGTAAATTTGTGCTCATTTTGATGTACTTCCAAAGTAGAATAAGTGCAGAGTAGAAAAATTTAAAAAAAAAAGTATTTTTTGAGTGTCGTTCCCTCCCCCGTCCCCGTTCCCTACTTATGGCCGTCCCCCGTCCCGTCCCCGGCCCCGTCCCCGTCCCCCGTCCCTTGTGACTGTGACGGTATGCAGATGGAGGCACTCCCCTCGTTCCAGTATAGCATAGAGGCTCCGTCATTTGCTCTCAGCCGCACAGAGTGGAACAAGGTTATCAAGAAGGACATTGTCAAACTGGATACTCAGAGGACATGGAGTTCACCTAGTTGTCCACTGGGGACGAAGATGGCTTGCTACAGAGATCACCTCCTATGCCTGTCAGAGGATGGGTTCATCATCCGCCCATGCTACATGGACACACACCTATCCTTTAGGGTGAGATGTGCGATCGGCCAGATCCGCACCTCGTCCCACCAGCTGAGAGTGGAGACTGCCAGATATGGGCCTAGGGCGGCCGCACCAGAAGACAAGATATGCCAGCTCTGTCACACAGAACCCGAGACAAGAGGATCATTACATATGCCGATGCCCTGTATACTATGAGATTCGGGGGAGGTTCCACTGCCTCTTCCGAGCTGGGTTCGGACCACTTTCTAGGATCATGGACCGGATCAGAGATGCCTGGGACTTTTTCTTCTAGAGCTCTGTAGACACAGGGAGTCCTTAGTGAGATCCATATCAGCTGTACTTGCTCGAGGACCAGCATAGAGAGCTCTCACCGACTTCTTCCATACCAGCACTCCGAGGGCCGATCCACCCATCATACCCAGACCACAGGCTAGTGTAGGAGCTTGGCCGAGAGGTGTGACACTTGACAAAGCCACTGAGTTATGTAGAGCTCGACGCCCCATGGCCCTCGCCCACGGCCGCACCACCACAGGAGGATCCAGGCCATCATCTCCCATCATCGCAGGACCTTCTCACGCTAGCTCAGTTTTACCACCTTGAGCACCGTGTCACAGTGGCCCATGAGGGATGTATTAGGGGTGATATGAGAGCTCTTTGCTCATGTACCTGGATCAGATTTTATAGTTCTAGATTTTTGTTATCTTTCTTTATTACTATTTTGTACCCAAGATGATGTACCTCATGGATATGATGTAACCTTTTGGTCTCATAGGTCATTTTGGTCTTTTGAAGACGTTAATACTCTCTCTCTCGCACGCGCACTATATCGATATCTATTCTTCTCTTCCTTACATTGCGGTTATGCATGACATTAGTCGTCATCAAGCTTGAATCATTGGACTAGGGAGCTAATGCCCTTGGTTATTCCCTCTTATAAGGGCTAAAGATCCATAGCTTCCAGTGAAGCTAATGTGCAGTTGATCTTAGGGGCATCAAAGCCCATTGGCTAGGCAAAGATGTGGTTCCAATGCAAAGGGCTTCAAAAGCCGTGGTTAGGCCAAGATGGCTTCTTTCCCATCACACCTCCCTCCCCAACCCCAACAACACACACACACACACACCACAAAGAAGAGATCCCATTAGTTACCAAAATGCAACTGAAACGGCTACGGCTAAGTACACGACCTAGTTTCAATCAAAAGGAGACGAGAAACATTGATTGGTGACAGAGGGGCAGCCAGTTTACTTCGAGCTTGGGATCACCTTAGGCCAGCCTTAGGCAGATTGCTCCAGTAGCCTCAGAAGAGCGGCTTAGGCAGCCTTTGGTTTGGAACCCCTTGATCCGTATACCCATGCCCACATGTTGGGGGCCCAACCTCACGACGTTCATGGGGCACGTTGAGTACTGGACCTGCTAGGTCCCTAGGCTATTGGATCGCACATATGCAGTTACCCCCGGAGGTGCAGGAGAGAGGCTTGATAGGGATCCGAGGTAGAGACAGGCTCAGCATCGACATCGACTCAGCTATTCCTCAAGAGTAGCTGACTCCTATCCCAGACCGAACTCCCCTAGTGTGGCTAGATGTGTTTACCAGGCAGTGATATTCTTGTGGCAGTTCACAGAGCGGACGAGGGCAGTGGGCTGCTCAGTTTCTCTATTTGATCCCATGGCAGATTAGTAGAAGTTGAGGATCCGGGACCCCATCAGAGAATGGAACACACTAGGGAAGTTGCTCTATGTCCACATCACTCCGTGCCACCGGCCAAGGTGGTCAGGGAGAGATTCTCTCGGCTATGGATATGGGAGTGCCGACCTCTCACGTGCCTACAGTGGGACCCATGTGAGTGGACTTGGCATGACCCCACTGATCGGGAGGAGACTCTGGATGCCTCCTTCTTTGCTTATACAGTGTGGCTCGGCCGCAGGATCCAGATGCCAGAGATAGATGGCACCCCGCTGGCAACAGCACATTGGCAGTCATACAAGGCCTCTCACAGCGTTTTCTCTCAGATTTTTGGAAGAGGCTTTGGGACAGTTTTTGGCCTAGAAAGATCACCCTCTTTCTTTGGTTGATGGCACACAGGAGCTTGGCGGTCGGCACTTGGTTGGCTGTTGGAGGTGAGCCAGTAGCTTGTCTGAGATGCGGCCACCCCCAGGAGTCTCAGTGACATTGTCTTTGGGATTGCCTGAAGGCTTAGTAGGTTTGGCAGCGGATCCTCCGCATCTTCACCATGGACAGGGCCTCAACCCGGATCATTACTTGGGGCATTGTCACTTGGGCCACAAAGGCTGGGGTGGTTAGGGCTTACGAGGAGGATGGTGGAGGGCTTAGCTCTTCAGGTATCTCACCACTGCATTTCGGTAGCACCAGTCGTTGCCCCACCTATAGACTGCTGGCGACCAGGTTCATGCCAGAGATGGGAGAATTGCAGCAGCATTGTAGCCTGGCACATATGGCGGGCTCGATGAAGCGAAGCCATTGAGGGCACCCACACTCCGGGGAAAGATCGCGACTGTCATCTCAAGTGCAGCTGTGTCCTTGCCGTTGTGGTGCACCTTCAATTTTTATTTTTTTAATGTGTTTTAATCTTGCACAAAATCTTATTTGTGCATGTAAGCCTATCTATGGAATACAACTAACCCTATGAGGTGGCATTTGGATCCGTTTTCATTTTCATTTTTTGCCCTTTTCAAAACGTTTTGGGGGTTGCAGTTTTCATTCCATTGGGATGTTTTGACAACTATGCCATGGATCTAACCTTAAGGTTTGCTTTTCAGGCTTACGTTGGAATTCATTGCCCCCCAACCATGGCAGTCGCTGAGAAAGCTCGACAACGGTTTGTCTTTGATGAGTTCTTATATCTGCAGGTGCTCTCTCTCTCTCTCTCTCTCTCTCTCGGCCATACTCATTAACCTCGTTCTTGATATTTTGGAGAGTCGTATACCATCTATTGGGGGCTGATGCTTCTCTCACATTTCATGTTCCTTGTGTTCCATGATGAGATTTCCATGGACAGTGTTGTATCACTTCAGTGAGATAGTTTTGATTTTTTCTATTTTATTTTCCGTTCCATGATGAGATATGCGATGGACATTGTACCACAAGGTCTCATAGGCCCATTGGGTCTTCAGTAGACTCTCTCTCTCTCTCTCTCTCTCTCTCTCTCGCACACACGCACACACGCACCCTCTCTCTCTCTCTCTCTCTCTCTCTCACACACACACACACACACACTGCACACACTGGGCTGAGAAACTGGTGAGCAGAACCTGAATGCTTTCCTTCTAAATTTGCATGGGCATTTCGCATGCAGTTAGGTCTGCTTCTGCAAAAACAGGAGTTGGTGGACAGCCACCTCGCCGCGGCAGGTTTGGAGTCTTCAGCACCCGAAGCCGAAGTTGGTACTCTACCTATTGAGAAGTGGGCTCCCTTAACACTAAGAATGCTGGAATGCCTTCCCTACAAGCTGACAGATTCTCAACTTAAATCTGTGTCCGAAATCATGTGGGACCTGCAAAGGCCTGTACCAATGCGCCGTCTTTTACAAGTACGTGGTCATGGAAGGGTTTCAATTGTTTGGCCTTCTGTTTCAATATTATATGGTATAAACAGATGCCTTGCGTGCAGGGTGACGTGGGTTGTGGGAAAACTATCGTGGCCTTTCTTGCTCTCTTGGAAGTGATTGATGCAGGATTTCAGGTATTCCATTAACATAACCTTTGCAAGGCTAGTTACATTAGTCTCCTAGACATGAATGTTGTGTATGAAAATTTGGCCTTTTATATGACCTTTGGGAATTCCTTTCTTCAATTTTTAAAGAGAAATCTGCACCCACTGCCATGCCCTTTGTGCCAGGGTGCATGCCAAGCATGGCATTGATTTGTGACTCTTAAATTTCTTAGGGAGCGTTAATGGGGCCAACCGAATTTTTAGCAAAGCAACAGTATGAGCGCTTTGCTGCATTTCTAGAACATTTAGATGAAAAAATTCGACCTCAGGTAGCTTTGCTTACAAGCTCAGTTCCGGCCATCAAAGCTCGGGCTATCCGTAAGGTGAGTTCACTACTATGTTTTGAAGTATATGGTAAGGTAAAGAGGCCTTGGGTAAAACACTGTGAAGGTTGTCATAACACACTAAGAAAAAGAGACTACATGTGCAGAAGGTTTGTGATATTTGTGGTTTCTCCAGGGGTTGGAATCTGGAGAGATACACTTGGCTGTTGGAACACATAGCTTGATTGCAAATAGTGTGAAGTTTGCAGCACTTGGGCTTGCCATTATTGACGAGCAGCATCGGTTTGGAGTGGAACAAAGGATAAGGCTTCAAAATAAGGTGCGATTCTGCAATGCTTTGTGTGGTTTATCTTAATCTGGTTCTTTGTATGCAAGCTTAACACCACCAATATTTGTGTGTCATTAGCGTTGAGCTGAGTTGCTAGACACATTGAGCTTCACAGTGCTTGAGGCAAGGGTGATCGCAATGCTTTGTGTGGTTTATCTTAATCTGTTCCTTTTTATGCAAGCTTAACCCCACCAATATTCAGCTGTCATTAGTGTTGAGCTGAGTTGTTAGACACATTGAGCTTCACAGTGCTTGAGGCAAGTGTGATCGCGTCACTGTATTGCCATGCAGGGGGTGTTAATGTTTTCTGGAGAAGCAAACATGGTATCAGGGATGGATAGAGAAGAAAAAGGTGATGCTCTCTCTGGTAGGAGAGCACCGCATGTTCTCGCTATGACAGCCACTCCCATCCCACGCACACTGGCCTTTGCTCTCTATGGAGACATGGCTTTAAGTCAGGTGTGTTCTTAAGTAAATTGTTGACGATTTTTTTTTTTTTGAGATGTCCTAGAATGCATGGCTTTAAGTCAGGTGTGTTCTTGAGTAAATTGTTAACGTTTTTTTTTTTAAAGACGTCCTAGAATGCATGACCAGTGGGCTCTACTGTTTATGGTAACAGATAACCGAGCTACCTCCAGGACGAATCCCTGTCAAAACTTACGCTATGATTGGTAATGAAGAAGGCTTAAATTCAGCCTTTGAGGTTAGTGTGATCAATAGATGCATGCTTTCTATGATGCTGTTTTTCAGTGTTCTATCTGTCTAAAGAAGCTGCAAAGTTATTCCTGCTGCCTTTGACTGGCATTGTTGACAAATGATGGTCTTTGATCTCTAGATGGTTCGAAAGGAGCTAGGAGGTGGAGGAAGGGTATTCATAGTATACCCCATCATTGATGAATCTGAAGAGTTTCCCAACCTCAAAGCTGCAACAGCAGAGTTTGAAAGGATTGTAGAAGAATTCAAAGGTTACGCATGTGGATTAGTGCATGGGAGGCTCAAACCTAATGAGAAGGAAGAAGCAATGAATGATTTCAAGTCAGGACGGACACAGGTGCTTGTATCAACAACAGTCATTGAAGTGGGTATAGACATTCTAGAAGCTTCCATGATGGTTGTAATGAACTCAGAAAGGTATGGGATGGCTCAGCTGCATCAGCTGAGAGGCCGGGTTGGAAGAGGGACGAGAGAATCTACGTGTGTGCTATTAACATCCTCTCCAAATTCGCTGGAGCGTTTGAAGGTTTTAGAGGAATCCAGTGATGGGTTTTATTTGGCAGAGGTAGATCTTCAGCTACGAGGTCCTGGAGATATGCTAGGCAAGCAGCAGTCAGGGCACCTTGCTGAGTTTTCACTTGCACGCCTCGACGAGGATGGTGAAATTATGTTACAAGCTCGAAAGACAGCAGAGGTTTGATTACATTAACGCCTGCCTGTGAATATCTTCTTTTGTAGTTAAGCAGGTTGTGATTGGTCTAAACTAGAGGGGATTGCAGACTGAGGATTTGGTGGCAGTTCACTAAGGCTGCCCGCTGCGCTGCCCACGAAGTCAGGGTGATGTGCTTTTAGATTGGGCACCCAGCCTCAAGGGCCTTCACACCGGCCCCAGATGGGCGCATGGATATCCAAGATGGCTTGACATACTCATGGAGAAGGCTAGGTCACCACCCAGCCACACTTCCATTTGGGAGCTCCCCCAAGCTTCAGGCTAGACTTACCGAACCACAACTCCTTACCGAAGTTCCGGCATCTCATATCACTGGATCACACCCTCCAGGCGTAAGGCTTGAGCCTAGCATTGGCCTGCTCCAGCTCTTCACTCTCATGGGTTTTACTCATTTATGGAAGTCTCATTAATGAGCTCTCTACTCACTGATATATCTCACGATGTGAGGTGCCCTTGATTTATAAATCATTTTACACAGGGTCATCAACCTTTAATTAACTACAATTAGTGTTAATCCATCATTAGTGCCACTAACTGTAGCCTCAGCATGAAAGCGGCATCAGTTGTCTCTTTTGGGGACATGACACAGCCTAAACCAACTGCTGCTTGCAAAAGCAGTAGCTAATTGAAGTTTTATTTATATGTTTTTTGTTACCACATATCCTTCGAATCACCTGTCCCTCGTCCAATGAACATGTTACAAGTTACTCACTAGCCCCACAGCACCTACTCGGGCAGCCTGCATGTGAAGCATGCCTCTCAACACTAAGATTCTCTTCAAAGTAGGAGAAACAGACCCCCATAGGCAGAAATCACTTGTTCACGGTTTCCGTATGTGGTTCAAAAGGCATTTGGCGTCTTATTCTTTTTGGAACTGGTTGAAGTAGAGCTTTTTCTGTTGACTGGGTTTGTGGTATAGAGAGTGCTAAGATTGATTGTTTTCTTACAGGAAATACTTCAGGAGTATCATGGTTTGGATGGTCTACCACGACTGAAGCAGGAACTAAGCTTCCGTCAAGGACTAGATTCTTTAGGTGTATGAAGATTTTCTAGTGAAATTGGGAAGGCCTGAAAGCTGGTGGAAGCCGAGAATAAGCTTCGGTTGGGTTTGCATTTTTTGGGCATACAAGGGTTTGTTTCAACTGCCCTGTGATTGTGCAGAAGACAATTGCATTAGATCCACTTGTAAAATGCGGAGTCCAGAGACCTAGAGAAGGTGAGAGAGTATGCGAGGATCATTCTTTAAGCGGGCATTTTTTAAGGCAGGGAATGCTTTTGGCCTGTTTAATAGTAAACAGGTTCGAATCGTGCTGGCTAGTGAATCCTGCTTGTTACAGCTCCGACAGTGTTGTGCGCCCATGTAACTGGAGTAGAGTGTGTGTGAGTAGTGTATATAAAAACAGGTGATTTTCGCCAAAGTGCAAAAGAATGTTAGGTGACAGACTAAGGACGTCAGTGGCTTTACTTTCCACAAGCAGGTCTAGACTAATTAGGGCTTGCCTTTAATTTACGCTAAGTCTCGAACACTAAGGTTTCAACCATAAATACTAGCACTCACATGTACACAATACATAACATGTTCCAACTATACAACATGGGTGGCATACATAACAACAAAATGGGTGGCATACATAATAACAAAATGTCTACACATGAACAAATAAATGCAGTAATTCGGTATGATGTTGCAAATGATAAATATGTGTTATGCACAACCTTGCACCCATGTGACATCGTAGTCGGTTTTGTCATAGTGCCCATCGCCTATTACTCAACAATACTGATAGTGTTAGTCACATACAATCAATTGGACTTTTCACAATCAATCCCAATATGATGGCATATGATATGCATGTAGACATAAAAGCCAATAACATTGGCTCAATATAGAACTCAAGATCACCTGGAATACAAATAGCATTAGGATGAACTTCATGATAAGCAACATTTCACACTACTCTGTACAAATTAGGCTACGAATGGATTGCAAGATTGCTCTAAAATTTTCCTTAGACTCATGTTTAGGGATCTATTTCTTGGCCAACCATATATTAGAGTAGAGATAGAATGAGGACTAAACTACTCACATTCTCCAAATCTAACGTCGATACTTTGTTCTTTTGTTCTTGGCTTGCACATTCACATAGGCCTTGCCTTGTTGGCAGTGAAATTTTCCATAACAAGAGTGCATCTACCATACCCAACTAGCTTCAACCTAGTTGCATTCAAGTCTGTTCTTTTTCCATTTTCTCGCCTTGAAAATCCCTTACTCATTATTAGGGTTCTATCTCTTTGTCCAGCCATATAGAAGAGGGGAGACACAACAAGGGCCAAATTGGTAGACTCTAGTGCAAAATGAAAGTGATGCATGTAGGGGCGTCTACATTAATATTTAATAATGGAATCACCCAAGTTACAAACTATGAGCATGGTGCAAGCAATGATATTTCACACATTCGTAATCTACCTTAGAAGGATATAGCTAACATCCTTCTCTTGCTTGAGTATGCAATTGTCCTCAAGTGTATATTTTCTTATATAAGTGGATGAGGTCTAGACAAGTAACATTCAAGCACCCATCGATCATCTTCTATAGGATGGTTCTTGAAGAACAAAAGATGCCTAGAATACAGTTCTTTTGTGTGTGGTTGTGCGTTGATGATCAATCATTGTGGCATGCTCAAGTATTCCCCCTTGATAGAGTTAGAGGTGGCTCTTCATAAGTATGATGTGAAGAAAGTGGTCTTCTAAATGGTTTCAATAAACTAACATGGAAAGAACTGTGAAGGAAGTTGTCTTACAAATGGTTTCTACAAATTAACGTGGAAAGAAATGTGAAGGAAGTAGCCTTCTAAATGGTTTCAAAAAACTAACATGTAAAGAGTTGTGCTTGTCAACGTGATAGTAGATCTAATCGTTGATATACAAGGTCATTAATCATTTTGGTGATCCTAAATGGTCCATAAAACTTTGTTGCCAATGGATTCTTCTCAATACTCTTGAGACGTCTCTTTTCATTCCTCAAGAGAACAATGACTTGGGGAAAGCCTTGATGTAGAAAGATTTTCTTGATAAATAAGTGTGTGGCTTGTTAGGATATCAATGTCTTTTTGCATGGAATAAAATAGACTATTTACTAAAGCGATACACTATAGCCCAAATCATGTCATTATGACTTTGAAGCCCATTGATATCAGTTCGTGTGTTTCATTGGGAATGGATAATGGCATCAATAGGCCTTGAGTTTTACCTTCATAGCTCTTGATCTTATGATTAGTTATGTACTCCTAAACAAATCTAGCTATATCCTTTTTCATTACAATCCAATAAAACTCTCTAGCCACACCATGTAATGTAGAGGATGCCTTTCTATGACCCATGTATGGAGGTTGATGCATCTTCTTTTAAACAATTTATCTAAATGATCATGTGGTGCATAAACTCTTTTTGGAAGAAAAGACATTCTTTATTATATGAGTATTCACCATTAGGAATCCAATTATTATCTTTTATTAAG